>NW_016166349.1:0-24596 GCF_001687245.7 Rhagoletis zephyria | reverse complement strand
TCACGTTTCACACTTGGCGTTGTAAAATAGAATTGAAACAATTTGCATTCATTCGAAAAACTCTAAAAACAACTAGAATTACTCCAAATCATAAATAAATAAATAAGTTTCATGAAAATAGCCACACACAATTCGCAGAGTTTTGCGATTTTGTAAGAAAAGAAAAAATCAACTTCCATTTTTGTCACGTAACGACACTCTCTTTAAATGCTTATATTTCAGGACCAAGCAGTTCGATTGATTTCATTTTTCGGTTAAATATAGAGCTAATTATGTGCTATACAATGGCCCAAAAAAGTTAAAGAAAACAAATGGTATTCCTTTTTTGTATCACATTGAAATCGTACGACTGTCACGTGCGCCACCATGGGAATGCCCATATGTATCAAAAATCGCGTTTTTGCAAAAATGTCCATTTTATTGCGGATTTCGGTAGATTGCCTAATCGGAAAAAATATTTGTCTGGGAAGATTGTTTTAAGGTAACACACCCCTAAAAATGGGCGGGCAGTTTTAGGACTAAAGTAAAAAATGCGGATCTTATGGCAGATTTTGGCACAATATCTATTCGCTAAGAGCGTTTGTTTTGCTACTTTTTTTAAATTGAATAAATTTCTAAAAATGGACGGGAACATTTTGGACGAAAGTTAAAAAAAAGTTCGCTAACAGCTTTTGCTCGACGGCTGACTGGAAGATCGACCTATCTCGGCAGCCATTTCGAAAATGCCCTATCTCAACATATTTGTAATATATTTTCAGTTGAGATAGGGCGTTCTTCAACTAACTTCTGAGATAGAGTTTTTCAATCAAGTCAAATGTTAAAAAAGTTTTATCATATACCGATCAAAAACTATATATATATATATAATATATTTTTCTTTTTAAAATAACAAAAATAAATAAAATCAGAAAGAGAAAAAACAGTAATCAAGAAGATTTCTTCTCTTTGAAAAAAATGCAATTCTTTTTAAAACAATAAAATCTAAAAATTACAAGAAAACGAAATTAACAAAGGAATAAAAAATTTAATGAAAAAGTAGATATATTTTTAAAAAGTAGATACATTAAACTTAAAAAAAAACTCTTTTTACACAGTGAAATCCAAAAAATAAAAGAAAATTTAACTGAAAACCTAAAAAAAATATGTAGAAAAGAAAAAAAAAAGTTCCTTAAAATTAAATGAAATTTAAAATATATTATTTTAAAAGTTATAACAACCAAAGGATATTTAATAAAACAGAAGTTTAATTAAAAAAGTATTTAAATGAATTAAAAAATATGAACATAAATATATGTTGTTTTTAAATAACAAATACGAAAAATTAGATTAAAAAAGAAAAAAATTTAGATAAAAAAAAATATATAAAATATATAAAATTTGTCTTACGACTGACTTTTTGCTATCTTAGCCTTGTTAGTTTTCAAAAACTGAATATGTGTGTTCCAAATGGCTAGATTTTTAATTTTTAACTTCTATCCGGTGTAGTTTTTCGGTTCTTTCAAAAAGAAATAAATTACAAGGTACTCATACAACCTGTACGCCGTATTTTAAGTTGATTAGTCGAACAGTGTATTCAAGTAAAAAGTCTATATATTATGTAGATAAAGCAAATATAATAATCACGTTACTTTTAAGAAATTTTCGTTTTCTGGGGCACATACATACTAACGGTATTTTGAAAAACCTCGTAACAGAAATCACTATAAAATTCGTATTCCTTTAAATTAATTCAAAATACACCTGAAAATATTAAGATTCATCATATTATATGCTGAAAATGAAATACTAAATTTTTAATACTCAGATCAAAAATATAATCGGCCTTATCGGGAATTTCATGTGAACAATTTTTCCTAAAAATTATGAAGTAAAACAGAAATAATTTTTCCCAATTTGTTTCGGTTTTGTTTGTAAAATCATGTGAATAATTTATTCACATGGAATTAGCATTAGGGCTGATGAAAAATAATTTTTTTGTTATTAATAGAGTTTTTTATTGTTCCTGTAAAGTAGTGCTCTATGAGATACGAGTTTTCGCCAAAATACCCTCGTTATGTGAAACAATGCAATAATTTACGTGTTGGCGTTGATGTTACTCATACGACGCGTAGTTTTTTTTGTATCGAAATATTGGAATACGAAACATACATATATAAATAAATACATAGACAGGGTATTTGAGGAAATTACCGACTCTAGAACTGGAATTTGTATACATATTTCTTAGTAAATTCATTGTACTTTAGAGTGGAGTAATGCTATATTATGTTTATTCAATAAAATCGCCTTCAGCGGTAATAACAGCTTCAAACCTCTGCCGGAATTGTTTACACGCCCGTATCGAATATTCCTCGTCCATATGTGTTATTAATCTGATCGTTTTCGCTTCATAGCCATTCAAACGAATAACAACCGGAGCACTGGATGGCCATAACTTTGAATGTATGGGGTCATGAAAATTCTCGGATTTTTAAGAGAGTTCTGTTGAAATACGAACACGTACACTTGCTATTCAGGGTTCCACAATTTCTTATTAAACTTTGACATATGCAATTGCAATTACGTGAAGTCGTTTGGGAATGAAACGGGGTGGCATAGCATGTCCTTCCTTGCTTACAACTCACTAAACCATAACAGTCGCCGAAAACTTTGTTAGCTGTTCTATAAAGGACTTGGGCTGAACAAGCCACTATTGCTTAATCCACCCTAAACTAATCACAAGAAACCAAATATCCGTTTAATTCAAAAATTATTTTAAGTTACTACTAAACTAATTTATAACTTACCCCAATTCCACAGATGGAAGCAATCATCGATAAGATGCAAGCAGAGTCAACTGGAGTGGCCGTGCGTACAGTTAAAGCGTTTATGAGCAAAGTGCCATCAGTGTTTACTGGTGCGGATCTAGTCGCTTGGATACTAAAGAATCTTGGTGTAGAAGAAGTGACAGAAGCCTTGCATTTTGCTCATTTGGTTGCCTCGCATGGTTACATTTTTCCCATCGATGATCATCAGTTGACTGTGAAAAATGATGGCACGTTTTATAGGTGAGTATGTATTACTTTGAAGTATACATTTAGGCGCATGGTTTCAATGGCGCAAAAGCACAGAAGCTAAGAGCAAGCAGCTGTGCAAAAACTTATAAGCTTAACTTCAAGCTCTTCTTTTATTTTTTAATTTACGTAGATTTCAAACGCCCTACTTCTGGCCATCAAATTGCTGGGAGCCGGAAAACACCGATTATGCCGTGTATCTGTGCAAGCGTACAATGCAGAATAAAACTCGACTGGAATTGGCTGATTATGAAGCGGAAAATTTGGCTAAGTTGCAAAAAATGTTCTCACGCAAATGGGAATTTATCTTCATGCAGGTTAGGATGAAAGCAAATATGCATCTTTCGTGCCATTTCTAATGCAATTTTTTCTTCAAGGCGGATTCACAAAGCAAAGTTGCGAAAAAACGAGATAAACTGGAGCGCAAGGTATTAGATTCGCAGGAGCGCGCTTTTTGGGATGTGCACCGGCCGATGCCCGGCTGTGTGAACACTACAGAAATCGACATAAAGAAAGCGTATCGGCGTGGCGGTCATGGTTCGGGTACCTCTGGCGGTGCGGTGGCAAAGAATCCTATTGAACAATTGACGCGCGTAATTGCGCTACGCAAACAAAAACTCGAGCGACGCACAATCAAGGTGTCGAAGGCGGCAGAAGCGTAAGTTCTGTGTTTTTCCCCCTTCTTTTTTTGGAAAGCAGCTTAAAAGACTGGCACACAATAGAACGAAATCCGTAATCGACTACCCAATCTTAAGTTCTCGTGTTTCAAAGTTTTCTGTTTAATTTCAAAAGTTTAGATTTTCCCAACTGTATTATTTGAATTCTTTCTGAATTAAAAAAAAACAAATTTTTCGATCGATTTCGATTTTTTGAGATCCCATAAAGACGCTTAAAAAAAAAAGAGTATACAATTTTATTTTTACCATTTCAGCCTGGTTGCCTACTACGAGCAGTATAATGAATTTGATTACTTTATTACATTGCCAGAGTTGCCCAATCCCTGGCAAACAGACAGCACAGAAATGTGGGATGCGGAACGTAACTCGTAAGTACTTTTCGCTAAATTATTAAGTAATGAATTAAAATTTTGTTAGAAGTGGAAATTACCATTGCAAATACAGTGCCTCCCCCTTTTGATCTCCAGTATCGAGAGTTTTTCTCTTTTTTATTTAATATTCATTAATTTTTTATAAAAATATAACATTTCATTTAAAAAAATGGCCTCGAGCTCATTACAAAATTGTTGAATATAATTGTTAAAAGGCCAAAAAATAACAAAAAACAAATAACTTAAGGACGAGCACACCTAAAAGTTAAGCATTCTAAAAATATAATTATTAGCACAAACCAACAAAACCAACAACCACATGATCAAGTGAATTGCAGCGGAATAGCTGCGCTTGATTGTGTTGGCATAACAAAAATGAAAATAGTGGAAATAAGCAAAAGATAATTTACAAGGCGTACTTAGCACGGTGCATAGGCAACTGGCTGAGTCAGTGGGATCGTCGGTTCGAATCCTACTGAAAGAAGTCTGATGAGGAAATGTGGTGATTTCCGAAATAGCTATCACTTCTACCATTTTTTCAAATTATTGTTGCTTTTCCACAATAAATTTTCTTTAAAAAAATGGCCTCGAGCTCATTATAAAATTGTTGAATATAAAAATATAACATGTTTTATAACAAAAACCATGTAAATGTGATTTTCAAACTTGATACCAAATTTATTATAGTTAATGCAACAACTAATCATCACGTAACACCCACAATTATCAAAATTAAGCCAATTTTTAGAATTTGAAACTTCCACCTATGTAAATATACTAAAATTTGATGGGCTAGAACTCTAGACACATACACAAAAAACCCAAAAAAAAAATTGTTTGGTTTGAAATTAAGGAAAATTATTGAATATTAAATAAACAAAAAGAAAACTGTCAATACGAGGATCAAAAGGGCCGGCGGTATACAAGTAGCCGGCGCTGAAAAACTTGTTTTACTTAGGGTGATTGACTCGGTTTTTCCAAACCGTTTTCTTTTTTTGGATATCTACATATAGGCGGTTTTTGAAATCTTGATTTTTCGAATATCCAATAAAGCGGATTTTTTTATCGAACAAACCGGTTTTTTTTTCATTTCATACAAATCTTGATCTCTCAATAAAAGTTTTAAGTTTCTCGAAGTTTTCAAGTTTTGCAGTTTGTGGATGAACAGTAATATCATACTTGATTCCAACAAATGATTGTTTGGCGCTTAAACGTTTTCTACGTGTTAGGCGAGCTTCTCATCCAATTCGCGGTTTAGGCAAAAATCGAATAATCGAACACCCTAGTATTAATTAAAAAAAAAAAAAAAACTTCAAAATGTTCTTCATTATCAAATCCTGCTATGTTGAGATGGCTCCGCGATTTAGCGTTCGTATATTTTTGCACCGGAAACTGGTGGTCCTAATAAAAAATGTACACGTATGCGGAACTCATTGTGAAATTAGCAAAGAATTTTTTTTTTGTAAATCAATGCCTACTTGATATTTAAAGTATTTCAATAAAACAATATAATTTCATTATTGCTGGAAGAATGGTAAATAACGAAATCATAAAAATGAATAAAGGTAATAGATCTCAATTATCAATGAAAAAAGATACAGATCACAATTTATGTCTTAATAAAAAATTAAAATTGTACACCCACTAAATTTTCTAATTTCTCTCATTTACAGAAAAGACGTTCCGCTACGGCGGGTCAAACGTTGGGGATTCAGTTTACGTGAGCTTCTGAACGATCCAGTGGGCCGCGAACAATTCACTAAATTTCTCGAAAAAGAATACAGTGGCGAGAACTTAAAGTGAGAAATCCTTTATAAATATGAGGCATTCCAGCCCAATTCGAACAAGTTTGGCTTTGCGTTCTCCGACTTTTTTCATAATTTTTTATGTTATAGTACCAAAAGAGAGAGGCTTCGTGATTTTTTAATGTTTTTTTTTTGTCCCGCCGTTTTTGAGATATCGATTTTTTAAAAAAAGTTTCTTTTTTAAATGTCATAACTGTACGAAAAACGAGCCGATGGGGATCATTTTTGTTTTGAAATTTTCAAACCCCTTTTGCAATATAAAATCGAAAAAAAATTTCTAGAAAATTTTCAAATTTTCAATATAAAATTTTGATTTCCAAAACACGCGAACTAGCCGATTTTTCGAAAACTTTTTCAAAAAACTGCCACTCATTCCACAACCCTATACCAATTGGTTTCATCTATAACAGAAAAATTAAGAAAAAAAAACTCGGATATGCAAAAGCGAAATGGTCTCCGAATTGGGCTGGAATGCGCCACATACATACCTATCATACAACTGCTGCTTAATAATTTCTTACAATTTCCAATTCAAAAAGGTTCTGGGAGTCGGTGCAACAAATGAAAACGCTACCACAATCTGAAATCAAAGAAGCAATACACAAAATTTGGCAAGAATTTCTCGCACCCGATGCACCCTGTCCGGTCAATGTGGATTCCAAGTCAGTGGAATTGGCACGCGAAGCAGTCAACGCCGCAAATGGGCCAAATCGTTGGTGTTTCGATGTGGCCGCTGCGCATGTCTACCATCTCATGAAGAGCGACTCATATTCACGTTATCTACGCTCGGATATGTACAAGGACTATTTGAATTGTTCGCGCAAGAAAATCAAATCGATACCAAATTTGTTTGGTGTAAAGCGCTAGGGGGGTGGGGGAGTAAATAAAAATATTGAAAATAAGTAAGGAAGAGGCGAATGAGCATGGAATATGAAATGGTTGAATTACTTACACATAAGTACTTTAAATATAAATATGTACCGTCATGCCGCTTGTTATTTATAATATTTTGTTAAAAAGTATGTACGAAATGAGGTTGGAAAAGAGGAATTGAAAAGTGTATCCGCATGTGGTTGAAACTCTATTTGTATTTTATAAAGCTTTTTTACAAATTGTTTTATACATACATATGTCTGATAGAAAAATGAAATATGTATTTTATTCAAAAATTTTGCAAATTAAACTACTGCAAGTTTTGTTAATTTTAAGCGGATTTAAAGTATCCAAAAGAAAGTAAGAGCTTATCACCGGCATTTGCATAACTGTATATAGCACATTATTTTAGTTTGCTTTTGTAATATGACAAGTGAAAAAACTGTATAGTTGTTAGTGTACTAAAAAAGTATGTAGAAGAATAGTTATTACACATATAATTAGAGAAATTGTACAAGCTTATGAAAAAAGCTTACGAATACAAAAATATGTTTATATGTAGGTGGCTATAATATAGCGAAAAGAGTTGATTAGCCAAAAAATCTCAAACCACAAGAAACAATCAATATACATACATACATACATATGTACTCACGAAACAATGGGCCAGATATAGTGAAACTGCGTTTTTAGTTTTTCTCTCTGACGCGTCAGATGTCAGGATTTTTCACCAAATAAAGGAGAAAATTAAACAAAAAAATAAAACTTTTGGTTCACACGAACGAATAGGTATTGAAAATTCCCTTTAAATTTTTTAAAGCTAATAAAGTTAGAAGGGTGAAATTCCAGTATGTGGTCGTGTGTAAATTAGTCGTTAACATAAAATTTTTTCAAAAATACATATGCAAAATTTTCAAGGATATGCAAGGTAAAGTATTAAAGTTTTTTTTTTTGTTCCTTTTTTTATTTTTATCCAAATAATCTGCAAATAACAGTTATTTTTGATTTTTAATTTATATGTCTTACATAACAGTTATCGAAGACTTTTATTTATAAAAGTCATTTGTATAAGTCGTAGTAAACTTTTGTTTCCCAACACCTTCTTAACTGCGGAAAATGTTAATGACTTTTATACGAATGATTTAAAAAGTAAAAGTCGGTGACTGATTTATATTGATGACTTTTAAAAGTAAAAGTCACTGACTGATTTTTATTGATGACTTTTATAAATAAAAATCTTCAATAACTGTTATCTAAGCCATATAATATAAAAATTAAAAATAATTGTTATTTTTTTTTAATTTTGCATAAAAATTGCAAATAAAAATTTATTTTCAAATTTGAGTCTCGGTGAAGAAAGAAATCGATGGGTATGTATCACTTAGTTTTCATTAATAACTGTTATGTTCGGTCCCTGGTCGCCCTTATTTACTGAAAGGTTTAAACTTTTTTAATTCTCTTTTATACGATAATCACATTTGAAACTTCAAAGTACTTTTAGAAAAAATTCTAACGCCAGAAAAAAATAAAAAATGACACTGAAGATGGCACAACGCCAAAACCGGTTTGTCTCTAAACCAAATTTGACAAGGGATGACAAAAAATCGTTCCACAATACACCAAAAAATAAAAACGTTATTTTACCATTTTTGGCCCCTAGTTTCGCGAATATTTTAATTTTTTTTTTGTGTGTAAAATTGACTTCGCATGGTGTTACAAAAAAAAAATACGACCGGCATTTCGCTCTAAACTTGTCACAATAAAGGAAGAGCTAACTTTGTTGCTGTTCGCGTTAACGTATTACATGATTAATTTTAATTGAAGAGGTATAAACTAAGCACTAGAGCTTGTAAGTACACATGTATGTTTATTAGGGTGGTCCAAAATAAGTTAAGTCGTGAATTTTTATACTCTCACCCCTAGGATTGATCTATATCGGAAAAAATATAGCCCTATTTTTTATTTTGAAATCAAAGCGCTCTAAATTTTCCATGTATTTCATATGGGGGAAAAAATATCATAGAAATGGTATAGAATTCTTGAAAATCAATATTTTTCGATAGGAAAACTCTGTTTATCTTCAGGAGACTTCCAATAACAATACCTAATTGTTTGTTTAACCATTTTTTTAATACTGAAGATTTTTTATTTAACCCCCCAATGCATTTTCTGGCATTTCCGGGGGGTTTTGGCGGACCTATAAAATATAGTTACTACCATTTCTACGAAAAATTGTTTCCCCCATAAAAAATACATGCAAAACTTTAAGCGGTTTGAGCGACCTGGAAATAGTTTTTGATTTTAAAATAAAAAATAGAGGTATATTTTTTCGGTATAGAGCAATCCTAGGGGGTAGGAGCATAAAAATTCCGACTTTACTTTATCACATGGATTTTTGGACCACCCTAATGTGCATACTTACATAGGCATACAATTTTATAATCATAGCGTGTTTGTTTGTATGTAATTGTGTAGCTCGAAATGCATGCATTATAGAAATGTTCAGCAACATTATTTGCGTGAAAGTATTGATTCATAGGTCGTAAACGTTTCTGGCAACGTTATGGGCCGACTATATTCGTCTATGTGAGACCTCTTATGGTCAAACAGCATAACTTAACCCAACCTTCTCCACAATTTCCATGAATAGGAGAATGAGTTTATTTTAAGAAAAATCATCCAACAGTTCTAAAAATTAATAACCACATCTCCACGTACTTACAAAATTAAATAGTTAAAGAAATTGGAAATTCAACTAAATACATACGTATTCTAGTATAACGTAGCCTAAAGCACGTTGCCATTTAAGTACTAAGGGCCGCTTTCTCACGTAGGCTTTAAAATTTTTCCTCCCTTTGAACACAAATTTTGTTCTGAAAAAATGCGTTTGAACGGCACTAAATAGTTAAAATGAAGTAATGTGTATTTTAAAAAGTCAAATTTCCGAGAATAAAATTTTGGCAACATATCTACAAATATATGTATGTACACGCAAAGGCATCCTAGAAACAAATATGACTCAAGATCTCAATGTGATCCTAATTTCAAACGTACGCGTGTGCATGTAAAATACAATACATATATTGAAAAACGAGTACTTTAATAGGAATAATCAATTACTGATAAAAATAATATTATAACCAAAGAATTAAGTATAAATGATTTTAGTGATATCAGTGAATAAATAATTGTTTTAAATGAAAACTAATATTTTATAAGATTTATGTGCATTTTGGTAATTTAAAAATAGGAAATATAAAATTTTAACTGCTATTTTATATTAAAAATGTTTGTTAAAAACTTGGTACGTTGTTATAGTATTTTTTCATAGCGAATTTAATTTTCTTTTTGTTAAAAATAATTCGTGAATTTTCCTCTTTTACTTATATTTTTTAATTTGATACAATCTTTTTTCAAAAATATTACTTTGAGAAAGCCCAATAACGTTGAACAAACTTCGAACTATCGCCTTGGCTGCAACAAGATAGTGGTCCGAGTCGATGTTTGGCCCTCGGAGTGTACGTACGTCCAAAGCGCTGGAAGCATGCCTTCCGTCTATCACAACATGATCGACCTGATTTCTCGTTTTTCGATCTGGAGACAGCGTAAAAATCAAAAATTAAAAACAAAAAATGGTACTTCCTTTTTATTGCGTCCACGTTCTTGGTAGCATTCCGATCTCGGACTCTATGAACTTTATACGATTTAAGATCAGCTACACCTTACGTACAAATAATTCAAAGCAACCGCATTTTTTAGCAATTTTTCTGCCCAAAATATGTTTTTGGATCTTTTTTTCAAAAGCGCCCTTGACACGTTTAGCTCTGTGCAGGTCTCCTGATCCATATTTTGTACCACATCCCACCTTGCGATAAATGGTTAAATTGTCATTGATTTTTTTCTAAATGCGACTCACACTTTGATGAGACACTTAAACGGTTTTGGAATTTTTATGTGATACCATTTTGGATTTTGTTGAAAAATTTTCAAAATGATTTTTCGAATTTCAGCTTGCGCCTTTATTTTCAACAAATACATTTGCAGGCGGCATACACAATGCGTCTGACTCGCGAGTCGGTTTGGATGTGTTGTGGCGTTTTCTTTTCTATGGGCGGACTTCTTATCCAAACTTAGCTCATTAGAGCTATCATTAGTGTCATATCAACCTTTAGCGTGAACATTTTCAGTTTATCATTTAATTTCTTTCAATTATATTTTTTAATTTATATTGTTTAAATACTGACGTATATATTAAAATATAGTAGTTTAGCTACTTAGTAAAATAACATAGATAATATGCAGTTAAATAAATAATAATTAGGTATTAATTGCGTGTGTTTGTATGTATTATTGTTACAAAGAAAGCAAATAAAATAAAAATAAATAGTATTGAGTTAGCTGCTAATAACTAAAGTATATGTATGCCTACACACTGACTAAGCCAATAAATAAATTTAAATATTAAGTAAACAAATTATGAAATTGAAAAGTGAAATGCAAAAAAAGCATAAGCAGTTTTCGGTAACAACAAATAAAATAAATTTAACAAATAAAAAACCAAGCTTGTGAAGTAAGTAAGTAGATGACTTATTTTTTCATTCAAATTAACGTGAACAACAATTTTCTTTTAAATGACCGACGAAGAGCTGTGCTCAACTATCTCAAAGTGCTAAAAATATACGAAAAAGTTCTTACCGGCTTTTTGATAGTATTTTCTGTAGAAGCCACTTTGTACATTCAGGTTTTATATTAGTGGAATTTTAGATTTCTAAACTATTTATGGTTTTTTCTGCTACAAAAAAAAACAGCTTCTTGTGTTATTTGAAAGCATGTGCCCGGTTAATTCTAACGGTAAATTACAATTAATGTATACACAATTAGCTTATCATTTTTTCGATCGTTTCATTATTTTCTATAACTAGTTATAATAGTGTACGAGCCATGCGGTTATTTTTTGCGCGAAAAGTTGGAGCCTCATAGCACAACCCACAACGATATCGCTACAAAATTAAACAAAAATCCAAAATCAACCAACTACAAAAGCAACCCTATTGTAGCAACTGACACAATTAATGATTCACTGCTGCCCTGTACGGATTTCGGGTTATAAAATGGCTTTACCCTGGTGGCGCAACAACATAATACAGATATTTTGTACGAAAATTCACTATCTAAGTCTGTGGATAATGAGGTGTTCTGACCTACGCACTACTCGTGAATGGATAAGCGACTACTTCGCCTTCATCCACGCTACCAACCACCACCACCAGGTAGCAATACACACAACGGCAAACGCAGCAGTACAAAACTGGGTAACACCACTTGTCTCCCGCCCCCGCATAGCGAACTGCCTTCCAAGGCACATGATGCTCCGTAAGGGATATCACTCCGGAATGTCAGAGCAGGTACTAGGACTCATCAGTGACATACCACCAAATTGCAGGGCTGTCAAATTGGATAGCCAGGGCTCTCTTGAGCAAATCTCTCCGGACAAGGTGGGCATATTAGTTCCTTTAGCTAATTTTGGACTACTTCTCGGCAGATGTGTTTACAGTCGACTCAGCGGGCGCTGGGCAAAAACCAGGGTATGCAAAGTTGCAAGGTTTTTCTGGCCGGGGGTCGACCATGGGCGGTCAAAGGGGTATCTGCAACTGACTAAACCTTAGTTCTCGTTTCTTACAAGTGTACTGATCGGACACTGCGCTTAAGGAACCCATGCGGTGGGACTTAATATCATCACGGGCCCCTACTTCGGTACCTATTTGCAGGACGAGGGGAAATCATCTCAGCTGCCCGGCTTTTTCTAGGGTATGGTTTAAACTATTAGCTTACATTTCATCAATACCCCCGAGGAACTCTCGGGAGTGGACATCAGCTATCTGCGGAACATTATTTTTAGCACCCAACGATTTTCTTAACTTCGTACGGATTACCTGCAAGTTACATTGTGATAACACAGTGGACAACTTGAATAATGTCTAAGTGAGCTCCCCGCGTGGCTGCCACCTTACCTAACCTAACCTAATTCATCTAACCTGCAGTATAAGTCTCTGACTAGGTCTGCGAATCGCCTGAGTTGTCAACAGTACTCTTACACGAACAAACCTCAAAGCCTGGAATAATTTAAAGAAGGTCCCCCAGAGTAATGTCCTTTTCCGTTATTGTTAAACTTCTAAAGAAATCTCGGAGCTGCCCAGCCAACAGAGGGAGTTTTGTTGATATCCGACGGAGACGATTGTTCGTTATTGTTGTCCGGTAATGGTACGAAATGTACGTCAACTCCCTCCACCGCCAGGACGAAGTACTACAACCGACAATTAGTCACCCACGTCGACAACGACTTGCCAATACTGGTGGTAAATATTCCTAAATAAGGTCCTCTAATCGGACTACCCGCCGGTAGCACTTGGAGCAGAGGCAAAGGGAGTTTGTTGGCAACATAAAAAGCAATCGGTCGGCGGGTCGAAATTACGCTGCACCTTTTTGCCCAACAGGTACTAATAACACGCTGTGGACGGAGCTTTAGGCTTGTCAGAATATTGCCTTCTTTGACACAATTCCCTCCGATGTTGCCCGTACATCACCTGCATAGCGAGGCCCCAATGCACATTATAAGGCATATCTACAAACTTACAACGAAGAACCACTGAAACCGGCATTGTACCGACAAGGCATAAACGAGATTCATCGAGAGACAATGAAATTCTCGCCCTGTGGGTGCCGCCATCATAATTCATACACCACCCATCGCAGACTAAGCACTTTAGCTGTTAGTCTTAATACTGTAGCCTGGCATTAGTTGGGATTGACGACAATTATTGATAGACTAACCGAGAGAGTGGGCTCAGGTCAACTCAGGGAATGCTGTGGGAAGCCTGGCGCGAAGCCGGATCTCTCGATTCTGGTAGGTACTGACTAGTCACTTTCCTATCTGGATTCACGCGCTGAGATTAAATATTATACCGGACCACTTTCGTCGCAGCTGCATGAAGGACAATGAAGTAAAATCATCTCATCACTTCCTCAAAAACTTTTGGCACTTGGGTGCGCACTTTCTAACTAGACCGGAGGACCTCTCCGAGACTAGCATCCGCCCGCTGCTTTAACTCAAAAATTACCGTTTGTGGTGGTATCACAAAGGACCAACGATCGCTGTCTAAGTGACTCTCTTGACAAGGCAAAATCACACAATTATAACTGCGCCATCAGACTGCGTGCCCTGTGGCTCTGGAAGGAAAGACCGTTCCGGCACGGTTCCATCCTTGACGCAATACTGTCTGAAATTAAAGCGATGCCATAGTCAGTGGACTATATTCTGTCGAAGACCTGGGTTCACCATAAACCCCGCACGAAGTTCCCAAGCCGCAGTGACTGGAATCAGGAAAATTTCGGGTTCTGGCAGGGCTTAACTAACTTCAGGGATGGGTCAAAGATGAAATGCGGAGTTGGTGCTGGGGTTTTCATTGATCAATATAACCTAAATTTATCCTTCCGCCTACCAGACTAATGCAAGCGTTTTCCAGGCCGAAACGTTTGCTGTTAAGGTGGCAATAAGGTGAGCATCCTCTCGGATAGCCCAGCGGCTATCCAGGCACCTTCTTCTACCCCTGTAAGATCTCAGCTAGTGGATGAATGTAGGAGAGAGCTGGCCTATATTTCTTATCAATACAAAATTACCCTAATATCAATTCTCCCTTGTCGGGTATTTTCAACAATTTGCTATTTGGCATGGCCGCTTTAAATTAATCGCATGTTTTAAAAAGTATTTGATCCAAATTTCTTAAGTTTCTATTTTTTGCCAATTTAAAGAATTTATTGCAAAAATTTTACTTCCTGTCATATAATTATTTCAACGCAATGTTGCCCACGAAAGATGACGACTTGACGAAACATCGCACTTGAGTGGCTCATTAAATAGTTAATGCAAATTTTATGTTGCGCTTGAAAATATATTGGGTCTTATTGTGTATTTTCGCATAAAAAAGTTTCAATTCTTAAACACTTAGATACTATTCATCGCACAAGAAAACAAGAAAAGAAAACAGAGCATCCATACATAAATATGCGCATTTGAAATGCAACCGGTCAAAAATAGCCATACATTAATAGTCCAAAAATATAACCGCTCAATAAATTCTTCACCAAATTAATTGTACAGCGTTATTTCATAAATTTAATTTGCAACTCAAAGCGAATTGCAAAACTGTAGCTGGTTTGTGCTCTTCTCTTTATTGAGTACATTGTACTGTCTATGGGGCGTTCCATACCAAAACGGACAGGGCTCACACTTCATGTGCTTGATTTATTTAAAACTTTTAGGGTTGACGGATAAAAATAAATAATAAATAAATATGAAATTTGAGCTTGATTATTACATTTTTAAAAACTTTACAGCACAAAAACAAAAACAAATCGATTTAAGAGTTTTCCAAATATCTCGAGAACGGGGCGAGGAAAGAATTTGAAAAAGTCACACATACTCACATAAAAATTCTCCATGAAAAGAAATTGAATTAAAAAAGAAAATTAATTAAATTTTTTTCTTCAAAAATTTTTCACATACAAATTTTTTGATAAAAAAAATTAGATTTTAAAAATATGCCATTTCAGAAAAAGTTAAAAAAAAAAATCACAATGGTAGCTCTGAGCATTGCGCGATATCTAAGTATAGTATTATGGGGTGCACTCTACAATAATTTGAGTTATGAATTTTTTTGTACGCCGAAATTGGGTAAAATGAGTGCAAATTTACAAATTTTTTTAATTTTTCTAGAATTTTTTTGAGTAACTATGCAGTTTTGTAGCCCATTAAATTTTAGTACAATAAAGTGCGAGTTTTAAGCTACTGCAAAAATGCGTTGATTTTTAATATTTTTTATGCTGGCGACTTTTTGCACTTTTTTCTTATGGAAGAAAATGCGCAAAGGCGTTTTCAAAGAAAAATTTAAAAAAAATTAACGCCAATTTTGCAATCGCTTAACACTTGCACTGTGTTATACTAAAATTTAATGGGCTACAAAACTGCATAGTTACTCAAAAAAATTCTAAGAAAAAACGTAAAAAATTTGTTAATTTATAATGTACTCATTTTTCTCAACTTCGGTGTAAAAAAAAAAATGTATAACTCAAATTATAGTAGAGTTCACCCCATAACACTATACTTAAATATTACGCAATACTCAGAGCTACCATTGTGATTTTTTTTAAATTTTTTTTTGAGATGGCATATTTTAAAATAGTATTTTTTTTATCAAAATGTATGTTTGTATGTGAAAAATTAAAAAAAAAAAAATATTTCTTTTCATAGAGAATTTTGATGTGTGTATGTATGATTTTTTCAAATTTTTTCCTTGCCCCGTTCACGAGATATGTATTTGAAAAACTATTAACCCGATTTGTTTTTGTTTCTGTGGTGTAAAGTTTTTAAAAATATATTAATCAAGCTCAAATTTCATGTTTATTTATTATTTATGTTTATCCATCAACTCTAAAAATTTGAAACAAATCAAACACATGAAGTGTGAACCCCGTACATTTTGGTATGGAACGCCCCATAAACAAACTAAATCGCCACTTCCTAGATGCATAATATTAAAATTTCTTTGCTAAATATGCTAAGCTCATAATACTCGTATGCTAAATTTGCACTCTCGCTATTTTGACAATCGTTCTTAATCTCTGGATGGCTGGGCTCTCCATACAATATTTTTAATTCTTGTCTGCATTTATTCGCTGGATTAGCAATTTGAATTTTCTTATAAAAGGCAACACGCGCTGCTAAATCTTACTCTATTAGTTCGTGCTCATAGTTGTGATAACAATTAACGTGAAATTGTACATAAATAGACCAAAACTAATAGACTTAGGGCCGTTTTCTCATGTAAACTGTATCTTTAAAGCTCACTTTATATTTAAAGGTTGCATTAAAATTTATCATTGTGTCTAAAGTAAAGCATTTTATTATCGGTTTTAAATTGGTTTATAACCAAGAAACATATATTCGTCAAAAACCGATAACAGAAATGCTTAACTTTATACATAGCTTTATTTTTAATCCAACCTTTAAATATAAAGTGAGCGTTAAAGTTAAAGGTTACTTCAGAAAACGGCCCTAAGGAGTAACAAACGAATAAAACTACATACATACATACATACGTGCATACATATTTTGTTTTCAACAATGAAGTTAATATTGAGCATAATGGTGCTTTATGGATTAATAGCCATCCATCTCGCAGCACCGCTTGACGATTCTGCACACGCGCGCATTCTGTTTTACGATAATGACAACATTGGACTTGATGGATATGATTTTAGGTGAGTTGGTGGGTTTGTGATACAAAAAAAAAAAATTAAATTTCTATTAAACATTTTATTTAGAAATGTGAAGCTTGCATTAAATAAGAGAAGTGCATATCGCGCGCGAAAAAAAGCTTTACAGTCTCGAGTTAGGTATAGAAAGGCATAGAAAGATTATCTGCTCATTTGCAACATTGCGTTGGCAATGGAAACAGTCTGAATAGCCACGCAATAATCAACAATACCGTCAACCTACCGGCCTCTTGTTTTTATGTTTTTTCTAAATTTTGCCCCCGAAGCCGAAGGTAACACAAAGCATCGTTTAAAATCTTTTCACGTTAGATTTCACGATTTTGAACTTTCAAGTCCTTGTTCAATTTAAAATTTCACTAAGCGACATTCGTGCAACATCTCAAACATTCCCGTACAGACTCGATGCTATTGTCCGCGCAAAAGGTGGCTATTTGGAACAGTAATCAATTTTTTATAAACCCTGAAAAGAAAAACAGACAAAATTATAGCGTTTTTAATTGGTAACACTTCGAGTGTCTACCCCCCTATATGCATACAGTAGGGTGGTCCAAAAATGCATGTAAAAACTAAAGTCTGAATTTTAATACTTTCACCACTTATGATGGTTCTATACCGAAAAAATATACCGCTATTTTTTATTTTGAAATCAAAAAGTATTTAGAGGTCGCTCAAAGCGCTCAAAGTTTTCCATATGTCTTATATGGGAAATAACACACTTTTCGTAGAAATGGTATAGAATCTTGAAAATCAATATTTTTCGTTTGGAAAACTATGCTCCTCTTCAGGATATTCACAATATTTTATGCATTTTTTCATAGTAACTAAATTTTACATATCCGCCAAAACCCCGAGAAAATGCAATGGGAGAATAAAAATCTTTAGTATTAAAAAGTGGTTAAATAAGCAATTGGGTATTGTTGTTGTTGGAAGTCTCCTGAAGAGAACCAGAGTTTTCCGATCGAAAAATATTGATTTTCAATAATTCTATATATTTACCCAATAATGGCCATTTTGGCCCGTGCTTTACAGGTTTACCCTATCGTAAAAAAGCTGGACAAAACTACATGGTTTGTCCCAAAATCGGGTTCAGTCGGTAAAAGATATAATAAAAATATAAAAACTGGACGTGCTTTCATTATAACATTTGCATGTATGTCTCACAAGTCCCATAACTGAAATAACAAAAAAAGAAAAAAACAATTCCAAAATGCTGCGGTCCAAATATTTTAAATGAATGCAACAAAGTGTCGTCATCACTAAAATATAAAACACGTTACCCGTTCGGAATACAAATTTCCTAAAGCGTGTTGCTTAATGGGGTCATTTAACAGTTAATATTGAATGAAACACAAATTTATGTATATTTAACTCGTTTGCTTAACGTACTAACAGGTAAAAGAAAGCAAGTTTTTTATGCTCATTTTGCCGATAAGGAAGTAATTACTCATCTTAGAAGAAATAATAACCTTCTAAGTAAATAATTGCATATATTTTATTCCGTGCACCGTGATTTGCTTAATCAGCCTTCTTATTGCATTTTTTAGTTTTTATTTTTTATTTTGGTAATTATTTTGTTATTATTTAGGTACCTTATTTTTCTGAATGCCTAGGCTAATTTTACTGATATTTCATAATTTGNGGAGAGTAGAGGGTTATTACAGTTGGACAGCACCCGATGGAAAACAGTACAGAGTGGATTTCGTTGCCGATGAGAACGGCTACAGGCCAACGGGTGCTCATTTGCCATAAGTTGATAAATTTTATTAAAAAAAAAAACAAAAACTACCAATTGGTGTTTCCTGTACCTACCATAGATTAGAAAGTAAAATGTACTAGAATATAAATTCCTTTTAACAATATTTATCTAAGGTGAAATGCTTAAGACTAATGAAGGTATAATTACCGATCTGTGCAAGTGAAACGTGCGGTGCTGTTTGCTCATAAAGGTCGTCAAATTACCCCTGAAAACAGTAATGCTATACCATTACGGTGACAAAGTAGACCAAGCAACATATAAAATTTTGCAAACACCTATAAGCAGAAAATCGGTTATCTTGGCAGGAAATCGACAAAAATTAATGAGTAAATAGACACCAATCGAAATGGATGAGCCGAATCAAATAAGAAAAAAGTTGGTTACAGTCCGCAAACCCCAGCTGCCAGAAGAATAGAAAGAAAAAACGTTTTCGGGAGAAGAATATCCGCCATGATTAGAGCGATGATTTATTTAGGGATTTTAAAACAAACTAGCTGTCAGACTGGTCCAAGCGATAAACTGACTTAGTTCCATGGATGTATGTATATATACAATTCTCTGACATCAGGCTTGGCTTGGTTGCTTTCACCCAAGACCTCGACTGATAAGTCAGCCGAATGTTATATGAAAAGAAATTATCGAAGAGGATGTTCCATGAGACAAGACAATTCGACTCAAACCATTGAAGCGAAGATAATCGTAGAAAGGGCATTGGCCATAGTAGAGCCAAAACGACAATCTGATCGAAATGTGTTGGATGAAATGAAGCCAACACTTAAAAGGTATCCAAATATAAAAGAAATACAATACTCGGTAATGTCTGGATTTAAGACAATACTGGCAGGAATTGGCTGAAAGTTGCTCTTAACGGCACATAAAGTCCATAAAGGGCGCTTGAATGGCATACCATTTTTTTTGCGCGCCTCTCTTGAACAGGCGGTTTATGAGTGTATCTATTTTTTTTTTGTACTATAATAAAATGTACCTTCTATGTATAATTCATGTCACTGTAAAATATTTTGAATTTGTAACACAAAAAAAAAATAATTATTTTTAAGAATTAAGTATTTTTACTAATTTCTACTAATATTGACAAATCTAAGCAAATGTCATAATTTGTGAAAGGTATTGCCAAAACATTATACATACTATCTTAAACTTAAACACATTCCAATAAATAAAAAAAAACCAAACCAAATAGTTAAACAAAATATAACCGACATCAATCCGTTAAAATGATCCAAAGTTATGCACACGTACTGTTTATGTGTTCATAATAAATAAGTACCCGGTTGACCGAGCTTTGCCCGGAGGGCATATACTTTTTAAAGTTTTCAAGGTTTGGATACCAAATACTGGTCATTTGGATAGCTTTAAAAAATATTTTTGAAATAAATAAAAAAAAAATTGGATTTCGATATCTATTAAGTAATTTTCTTACTCCAAAATTTAGTTGGCAACCCTAGGCCGAAGTACATTTCTTGAGCGTATATGTACTGTGTATACCTCCAAAAATGGAGTTTTCTATGAATAGAAATAGTTTCTTAAATAACTTTTTGGAAAAAATCCCCTCAGATGACAAAACAGATTAGGCTTAAAAAATCTGCATAAAAATATTTAAGAATCTTTTCAACGGAATCGTAATAATGAGCTTTTTGATGCTGTTTTTGACTTTTTTCAAAGATTGCTTTACGAAAAACTTAAATAACTGGGCCATGGATCTCGGTAGAAAGGTATTTTCCCACTATTCTTATTTATGTACAAAAAAAGTCATTTGTGTCCCAATTTTTATTTTTTTTTTCAAATACCAACACATCTTAATTCAACTTTGAATGACGTGAGTTCATCCTACCTTTCTCCTTCATCCTTTGAATGAGTTTATTAGTAGAGAAATAAAAAGGGTGATAAAATACCTTTCAACGATAGCTCACAAATCTAAATCGGAAGAGTTCAGGTTCAGTTATTCAAGTTTTTCTTATACCAACCTTGGAAAAAAGTAAAAAAACAGCATCAAAAATCTCATCATTACGATCCCGTTAAATATTTTATTTTAAATTTTTTTTTTTATATTTTTATGCAAATTTTTTAAGCTTAAACCGTTTTGTCATTTGAGCAAATTTTTTCAAAACAAAAATCTTTAAGAAACTATTTTTATNAATCTATGTTCGACTATAGGGGATAATTCAGGCCAAGGATGGCCAAACTCAAAACCGCTGTCGCAGTTTTTAAGACAATTCAACAAAGTTGCTTTCAATTGACCTATCCTGTGCATTAGGGTCGCCCTTAAAATATGATATCATGGGGCACCCCTTTATTTCGTTCTACGTACAAAATGAAAACATCTACGAACTTTAAATGTGTAGAATTTTCCTAAATTTTGTAAAACTAGAAACCCTGATTTATATGGTTTTGGTTAAAGCCAAGACAATATTTTTATAGAAAAATAACCAAAAAAAATTACTTGAAAAACATTGTGCATATTTATTTCCGGAAACACTGGGTTTCACTTTGCTAAGCCAAAATTTTTTTTTTCAAATCACAAAAATTCGAAAAAGTTTTGACTTTGGCCAGCTATAACTCAGTTTATGAATTTATAAAATAAGTTTCAATAATAAAATAGGTATGTGCTCAGATTTCATAAAAATACGAGCATGAAATTGTATTTCGATTTAATTTTATGTTTTTGAGTGCATTTGAAATATTTAAGTGCAAATATCTTAAATTAATACAGCAAAGACTCGTTATCATAAAAACACCAAACCTGTCGCCAATTCTGTTTAGAAATTTCCTAAGGTGTGTTGCTTATTGGGGTCATTTAACAGTTAACATTAAGTGAAACACAAATTTATGTATATTTAACTCGTTTACTTAATGCACTAAGTGGCAAAAGAAAACAAGTTTTTTGTGTCACTCTTGGTGAGTAGGAAATAAATTACTCATATTTTGAAAATATATTATAAATCAATTTTATCTTGATGCATAAAAATTTACCTACAATGCAAATTAAACCCATACATGTAAACATTTAAAATTTTTATTTTATTATTTAACTTAGCTCAAACCCATAAATTCATATACAAGAACGAAGTTGATTTGGTTATCATAATGTGCAAGCTCATCCAACAAGTATGTATGTATGTATGTATGTATACATGCTTGCACATTAAACAAAACAAAGTACCTATTTGATTTTATTTGGATCTTGTATACAAAGTAAAGACGCTCGTAAATATGCATTTAAAACAATTTTTAATTGTACAAAAATGAGCACTTTAAACTTGCTACGTGCCATCTTGGCGTTTATTTTATTTATTTTTTTCATCTTCGTAGAGCATTCAAATTACACCCGATAATTGGCAAACTGCCATTTTATTTGTAAACCGACATCAGCCATAGTTTAACAATAGTAGAATTCAGCAACGACCCTTTTACTAGGCGTCATAGTAAAAGTCAAAAAGAACCGCTTTGGTAGGAGTTAAAAGGTTAGAATATTCAATAAAAATCGTTGCTGAATTCCACTATATGTATATAGGCCTTCATATAAAAGTTATGATTTGACGTCGGCTTATACATAAAATGGCGTATTGGATACCAACGCTTTGGAATAAATAGTTTGGAAAATTTAAACTATCTACGACTGGCCTTATAGTACTTAAAAATTATATTTTTTATTCTATTTTACTCAATTTAAATTTAGTATTGAATTTTAGTACTTTATTACAGTATTTATTTTATTTTATGTTAATATTTTTTTTCATTATTTAATGTTTAATGCATTTCATTTATTATATTTTTCATTTTACTTTTTCCTTTCACTTAATTTTTTTATTTCATTTCATTTTTACTTTTTTTCTTTATTGTTTTATTTTATTTTATTTTATTTTATTTTATTTTATTTTATTTTATTTTATTTTATTTTATTTTATTTTATTTTATTTTATTTTATTTTATTTTATTTTTAGTTTATTTTATTTTATTTTATTTTATTTTATTTGTTTTTTTTTATTATATTTTAATTAACTTATTTTATATTGCTTAATTTGATTTTATTCTTTTATGTTTTTTTGGTTTAATTTTTTGTTCTATTCTATTCATTTTGCTTACCCTAGCGATACCAAAAATTACACAGGTCTACAGAGACAGAAAAAAAACTTGGTGCGGCAAATGTTAAAGCTATTTTTTTGTGCTGATTACAAATCTCAACTACCACCCCTGAAAATACCATTCCCTCACCTTGTTCTGCTAGTCACTTATACGGCATTTATTGAACAGCAAAAACTGATTTTGGCGAAGTTTGAGTACCTACCGCAATTGAACAGAGGGTGACAGAATCTTCTGAGGCTTAGATTAAGGCTAGAACTTTCGACTACGATCCCGAAAAATACTATCCCTGCACTTTGACCCTAAGGTCATTTATAGTTATTTATTGTACCACCGGGTCGCCTGCTAATTTGTATATGTATATGTATTAACGAATTCTCCGAAAAAGTTACCAAATTTTTTGTGAACTTTGAAAATAAAATTTCCCGCCAGATTTAAGCGGTGATTCCAAATGTATCGTACATCGATTTAGTGTATAACTTATTTTCAGCAGGTAGCCATAATATTAAGGAATATCTTCGCATGTGAGATGGGTAGCTGAAGCCTTGTTAGCATCAGAGAAAATCAGATGAGGATTTGAAAAAAAAATTTAAATAAATGATTTTCTTGTACCAAAGTGAAAAATTGTTGCGTTTCTGCACAAGTGTGATTTCTTACAGCGGCACTATAAAATAATACAATAAGACATGTACTTAAATTAGTCTGTGAGCTCATTCACATTTCTACAAAATATGTATCTATGTATGTATCTACCTGAACTAAGATGCCTTGCTAACAAGGGCAATTTCTAACGAGATGGAAACCCTGCAAGCCACTGATCATGCCTATTGAATAAATGTCAATTCTAAATATACATACATAAGCATTAAGCTCAGAACATTGGACTGAAGTGCACAAAACAAAATGGTACGGCAATCAATTCGGTAAGAAGAGTTTTTAATATTTCATATTATTAGCGAATTTCGCGGAATCAAATTGTAAGTTTTTCTTAAGCTTAATTTAAGGGGACAAAAGCTTTTAAAGCTCTTATTATATACTTCAATGTGCTCATTTCATTTTGTCGGCTCTTTACAATGAATTTCACAATGTTTTAGCTTATTTCAGCTTATCATGAACTTGGCACGCTTTTAGCTTAAACTTTAACTTAACTTTATGCATGTAAGTAGCCTGTGCTTTTTGCTAAATTTCGCAGAACATTTCTTCAGGTTGTTTGAGCTCGCATTCTGTTAATTTAATTTATTCATTTAATTTTACTTATTGTAAACCTATCCAGCAGGCGGCTAGTTTTAGTGTAGGTATTAAAGCTCAGTTAGTATAGACTTATTTTCCGTAACTTAACTTTACTTAATATTTTGGCCAACCTGTTTGTATGAGAAACTGTGTTGGCGGTTAGTTAAAACTTAACTTACCGTAAGAAACTTTAGAACCTGTAGATTTAAGGTTCTTAAGTTACGGCCTTACGGAAATTGAGAGCGGTGAGAGAATCAGGCTTGCCAGACTCTCGTTTTTGTATTTCTTAAAAATAAAAGAAAGCAAACGGTTTTGTTTGTGATTTTTTTTATGTGGCATTTTAGGCGGAGAACTGTTATACAGCTGAAAGAGAAAATACAAAAACAAAATATTTCCGC
>NW_016166348.1:22534-24605 GCF_001687245.7 Rhagoletis zephyria | reverse complement strand
ATGTCAACGCTGACAGAAAATGCTGCCATTTTCAACTTCGCATTTACAACGATTGTCAATACAATAACAGCCGTGCAAGATGCATTACATTCATACTTACATACATAAATATGTATGCAAATGTAATGGGGTATTGAAGAAAACATATGTATGTACATTCATGTGTGCGCGTGTATTTTATTTGCATATCTAATGTATGGAAAATATTTATAATCTGCTATCGATACTTACTGGGGTTAGCTCTGGCATTGCAAATGACACGTCCGGGTATCGTCCCTTCCTGCACATAAACCCTGTCATCGGAAACGGTTGAGTTCTCCGGCGCATCTTTTCGTCAAGAAATCGAGGAGGAAATAAAAAAGAAGTTTTAGTTGTTGATAAAACCGTAAATACATGTATTTCTGAGATGTTTTTGTATATGCTACATTTACTGTTATGCTGTCTATTTATAAAGCGCTATGTTAAAGGGTGAGTGATTGGGAGTAGTTTACAGCTTGTCACATATCATTATTGTAACTTACATTCAATTGAGAAGTATGTAGAACTCTTGATGCCAGGTCCAACGGTATTTCCTGTCGAAACGCATGTGTAGTTGGCGCTATCCGCTTCAATATCGAACTTATGATTGGGCCAATTTGACATATTAAAGTGCTACGAAAAGTGAAATGAAAAACGATAAAATGAAATTTATTAATAATGCTAATAACAGGAAGAAATTAAATTTAAATTCGCCAATGCACGTAAGGGTGTCTCGGAAATGTTTCTTGCGAAATTTTTTATAAACGTATATTTTCTTTTCTTTTTACGTAAAAACCATATATATAAAGCTTTTAAAGGGACATTTTCTATTTTGTANTGATGCCAGGTCCAACGGTATTTCCTGTCGAAACGCATGTGTAGTTGGCGCTATCCGCTTCAATATCGAACTTATGATTGGGCCAATTTGACATATTAAAGTGCTACGAAAAGTGAAATGAAAAACGATAAAATGAAATTTATTAATAATGCTAATAACAGGAAGAAATTAAATTTAAATTCGCCAATGCACGTAAGGGTGTCTCGGAAATGTTTCTTGCGAAATTTTTTATAAACGTATATTTTCTTTTCTTTTTACGTAAAAACCATATATATAAAGCTTTTAAAGGGACATTTTCTATTTTGTAATTTTAGTTACCTAAACAAACCATGGTGTTCTTGGACCAAATTCAACTTAGTCAGTTTGGAACGATAGGATTTCCAATTATACTAATTTAGGGGAGGGGGACGTTACCAAGTCAGAATTTTTGTCAGTTTTAATCGTAGTGAGTGCCGATTTCAAAAACTGTCACTTGTTTGATTTTCATCCGAAATTTGCGCATTTATAGTATAAATAAGACTATATATGAATAATTTTTCACAAATGTATATACTTGTACATGTATACCCTGCAAGAAATTCCGTAGTCGTCTACTACAATAGCTAACTTTTGGTCCACTTATAATGGCTAATATTTATCTAGTTTCAAAGTCATGCAGTGCTCAATAGAAAATATTTGTGTAATATTTTTTACAAAGAAAAAATTAATAAAAAATTTTATTTTTTTATTTGTCATTATGCTTCTTTATTGCAAGCAAAAACACGAACGTTGAGAAAAGCCGTTAATCAGGCATGTTCTGCAAATTGTACGATTTCAAATCGGTGCGATTTGCAAAGTATTGTTGTATATTTGTAATCAAATTGTTAAATATTTGAAATGGAAAGTGATTTTGTGTGCNCCGTTAATCAGGCATGTTCTGCAAATTGTACGATTTCAAATCGGTGCGATATGCAAAGAATTGTTGTATATTTGTAATCAAATTGTTAAATATTTGAAATGGAAAGTGATACTCAGAAGTATATCATTTACGTTATATCTACATACAGTATCGGTCATATCTATAGCACGCCATTTCGAAGTGATATTGTGTGAAACTTATGTTTATCTGTTTATTTTTGACAATTTTCAATTAAAATACAGTTCTTTCTCTAACAAACCCCATATAAACCAAAGTTTAACAATTTGTAGAAAACTTCAAAAAAGTGCAACAAATTT
>NW_016166348.1:17400-18301 GCF_001687245.7 Rhagoletis zephyria | reverse complement strand
TTTGACTTTTTAAACAGATGGCAACACTATTCAAAGTTCTCAATAAATATTGCAAATGTTTCAAGTAAATTCGTCCAGCCCTTTCTGAATGAAGAGACGCCTCACATGGCGTCGCTAAAATAAGACGTAACTTCAAAAAGTAAAACCTTCGTGGACATTTAGAATGATGGAGCTGATCTGATGGCCTTCATATAATAGATCTGTGGACCATTACAATAAAATGATTTATTAAAATGAAATAGCTTAAACCAATTTTTCGGTATATTATGAGTTTATTCGAAAGAACAAATATTCCCATTAATTATGGAACACGATGTCATCATGTGGCTGTCTTCGCCGTAGCGCAACCTCTTAAGCCAGTTTTCCAATACCTTGGTGACGATTTCTGGCTCTATCTTAAAAAATGCCCGACATACACCTTAAGGGCCTGAATCGTTAATATATTGTTCGCATAATATCGGTCCTTAACGGCATGGCACAAAAAAGTCTAATGACGTGAACTCGCAGCTCCGAGGGGGCCAATTGACTTCACCGAGACGGCTGATAACACAATTACAGAACTTGGCGGTCAAAATAAAAATCGAATAGATGGCCATTAGAGTGGTCCAAAAAAATTAAGTTGGAATTTTAATGCCGGCACCCCCTAGGATTGTTCTATATCGAAAAAAATATACCCCTATTTTTTTATTTTGAAATCAAAAAATATTTAGGGTGTGCTCAAAGTTTTCCATGTATTTTAGATGGAGAAAAAACCATTTTTCGTAGAAATGGTATACAACTCTAAAAAATCAATATTTTTCAATCGGAAAACTGTGGTTCTCTTCAGGAGACTTCCAGTATTAATATCTATTGGTTATTTAACCATTTTTTATGATTAAAGATTTTTCCATTGCATTTTCTA
>NW_016166348.1:13600-17342 GCF_001687245.7 Rhagoletis zephyria | reverse complement strand
GCTCAAAGTTTTCCATGTATTTTAGATGGAGAAAAAACCATTTTTCGTAGAAATGGTATACAACTCTAACATATCAATATTTTTCAATCGGAAAACTGTGGTTCTCTTCAGGAGACTTCCAGTATTAATATCTATTGGTTATTTAACCATTTTTTATGATTAAAGATTTTTCCATTGCATTTTCTATGGGTTTTGGAGGACCTATTAAATATAGTTACTATGAAAAAATGGTAAAGAGACAATTGCGTATTATTACTGGGAATCTCCTGAAGATAAGAAAAGTTTTCCGATCGAAAACTGTTGATTTTCAAAGAATTCTACACTATTTCTACGAAAAGTTGTTTTTCCCCATATAAAATACATGGAAAACTTTGAGCGCTTTGAGCACTCCCTATTTTTATTTTTTTTTTTCAAAATAAAAAATAGGGGTATATATTTTCGATATAGAACAATCCTAGGGGGTGCCGGCATTAAAAATCCGATCTTAATTTTTTACATACATTTTTGGACCACTTTAATGGCCATCCTAACAAAAAATATTTTCAAATTAAAGTTTTATTAAACTCTTTGTTGCAAAAATTTCCTCCGGCTTTTGCTGAAAGGTAAATAAAAGCTCTGTGTACATTTTTAGCGCATAATTTCAAAAATGCCAAAGTTTGAGTTGTGACTCTCTTAGAGACGGTGTGCGACATGTGTCGCTACTCGCTTGAGCGCTGACCCCCCATGCGACCGCTAACGTAACATTTTTTGGCGGAGGTAAGTTTTTTTTGTTTTTTTTGTAAGTGAAGTCGAATTTATATTTTTGTTTTAAGTTAACGATAATAGCATACTTTAATATTTTTGATAACACACACTTTTTTTTTTTATTTTCCAAACTCTTTTTTCGACATTTCACTGGGGACCCCATGCGACTAACTGTGTGATTTTCTTTATGCGTCTAATTAAGGGTTAGTCNTTTTTTGGCGGAGGTAAGTTTTTTTTGTTTTTTTTGTAAGTGAAGTCGAAATTATATTTTTGTTTTAAGTTAACGATAATAGCATACTTTAATATTTTTGATAACACACACTTCGTTTTTTTATTTTCCAAACTCTTTTTTCGACATTTCACTGGGGACCCCATGCGACTAATTGTGTGATTTTCTTTATGCGTCTAATTAAGGGTTAGTGAATTTCATATTGGTGTCTCGTTTACTTACCAGTACAGAAAGCATACTCTCGAAATCGCCTGTCGCCGGAGAGGCATCCAAATACTTCTCTTTGATGAAGTAGCGCGTGTCGTTCTTATCAATGGGCTCCGTGCCCTTTAACCAGGTAATTTCACAGCGCGGCACACACTCGATGCGGCATGTAAGATTAGCTGTGCGCGATGTATGCAACATGCCCGTATATGGCACCAAATTCTTGATGAAGAATGGAGGTGCATGCACCTCCAGATTGATAGTTGCCATTACACCTTTACCACCTTCATTGAATGCATAGCATGAGTAATTTGTGCGGCTATCCAAACCCACCGGCTCAACAGTCCAGTCCTTGGTGACAATGTCCTGTAGCGGACCACGTCCACCGCGCAACCAACGGAATCTATGTGGATGCATTAACATTTGGGCACCATGAGTAAATGCGCCCATTTTTCGGTATAATGAGAGTTGGTGGTGTTGTTGTAATGATGGATTGAAGTCAAGTGATGTTGATGATGAATCGAATGATGATTGTGATGAGGTGTCAGCCATGTTGGTTTTCGCCACATTGTACAGTGTTAGAATTTGTGATTTTGGTGAGAATGTGGTGAGTGTAAGCAATGTACATAGAGGAGTATGATTGTTCAGGCCAATTAGTGCATGGGTTTCTTTTTGTATCGTTTGGTTGCTATGTTGTTGTTGGTGTTGTTCAAGCAATGGTGAATTTTGTCGTATCAACGCCTCATAAGCTGCCTCAGCCTCAGAGGGTTGCAACGCTTGTACGGTATGGAAATTAATAAGGAAATTATCACCCGTTTGGGGTGCGGATGCAGCGGTTGTGGTGGGATGTGATGTATATGATTTGGTTGAGTTCTCAGATAAATTGGTTTTAGGAGCAATGGAATTATATGATGATGTATATGCGGTATTTTTGTACGACTTTACAGACCTATTAGATTCAGGATATCCAGGGTCGTCCACGGAGCATGAAAATGTTACACTCTTCTTCTTCACCGCAATTAAGGGGAAGTGAGTGAGCGTGGCGGGACCGGGTTCGTAATGCACCTGCGTGTTAAAAGTAATGATAATTTGTAGAAAAATATTGATTGGTATTGCATTTTTATAATAGTACATCAATGTCTTCAGAAATTATAAAATATGCACTAATAAGAGTCGTGTTTATCTAAATCTAATGTGACCAATTATTTCATAGCTCAAAGAAATACAGGAGCTGAGAAGCAAAAATAGTATGAAATAGTAATGAGAAAATGGTAAATGTAGAACATACAAAAACGGTGACATTGTGCCAATTCAACAAATTAAATTAAAAATTAAACTTTATTCAATAACAACACAAAATTAGTGTCCAAAAACGGAACAACATTAAAATGAACTTTTACTTCCATGAAGTGCATATGGCTGAGACAATTTTTTCTTAGAAATAATTGTAGAGATATTATAAATACGAATATTTAATTTATAATCAACGATGCTTTCTTCGTTACTATTGGGGCGTTCAGTTTTATTTCTCTACACGAACTTTAGCAGTTGTTTCAGAGAACATAAAGTGTGTAAAAACATTAAGGGTTAATATAATCTATTCTATATTTAGCATCATATAATTTATAAGATGTACCTTAACAAACTTAAAGTCAACTTTCAAAAATCCAAAATAGCGTATCCAATATGGCGTCCAATAATTTAAGGAACTACTGAATTTTCACGAAATTTCGAAAATTCAAAATGCAAAATCCAATATGCCCTCCGATATTTCCAAAAATTCAAACCCGAATAAATTTATTTAAAAAGAAGAAAACTGAAGTTTTGGAAATCACGAATTTCATATAAATACAAAATCTTAAAAAAATACTATAGAGGCCTAGGTCAAATGGTTTGGGCTGAACATATAGCAGACGGTCCCAACTATGCTCCATTTACAAATCTATTCGAATGGAAATATAATGCAATCACTCTCTCTCATTAAAATTTCAATTCGATAATGGGCTAGATTTCGAATTCATAACGAAGGAAAAATTCATTGGATAACGAAGGTTCCGTTTTGCTGGAGAATGGCCTAGTTCTCGAATCGAATACTAACCTTTTCCACATTCTTATCAAAGGTGAGACTTGAAACAAATTTAAGTTTTCCAATAATTTTCGAATTTTTAACCAAGCCCAATGTTTATTGGGAATGTTCGAAGGGTCCAATTTCACAAAATCCACTTTCACTAATTCCGGTAAGTAACATAAAATAATGTCAGGAGCAGGTAATAATGTACCTTTGTACTATTTAGCAGCTTACATTTAAATCTATTAAATACATTCTAGCGTGTTTCAGTCCTTTGCCCACAAAAGCGGCTATAACTTTATTGTTTCTATCAGGGTACGAAAATAAACTGTACAAAACAATTACCATTTGCTCATCGATCATCATATCATTTGTGTTTTTGTATAGTTTTGTACGTAGTCAGAAACAAATTGTAAGATTCACTGTCATTTTCCCCAACGAGAAACGTTTGCTTTTCGTTTGTGACAATTGTACCATAGGGTACGTTTTATATGTAT
>NW_016166348.1:5299-13462 GCF_001687245.7 Rhagoletis zephyria | reverse complement strand
ATTCATGATGAAATGTCAAAGCATACTGAGCATCTTTCTCTTTGACACCATGTCTGAAATCCCACGTGATCTGTCAAATACTAATGCATGAAAATCCTAACCTCAAAAAAATCACCCGTTACGTTTATACACTCAGAAAAAAGAATTTCCTTAAAACAAGAAACCAGTTTCTTTATTTGAGAGTTATTGTTTTTGCTTAATATTGCGAAAAATTTACACAATATTGAGAAGTTTTTCCTTAATTGAGTAGTCCACTTGCAAACAGCGTTATGTGATTTTATAATAGTAAGCCATAAATTAACAAAGTAAAAAAGTATAAGTTCGACAGAAACAACATTATATACCCGGCGCACATGTTAAATATCGTTTTTTCACTTTTCAGTAAACTGCATGATAAGCAAGAGTATTTTTCCAAACAGTTCGATAATATACTATGATTTATTAAAATAATTGGACCAAGTTTGATGGAAATCGGTAAGGCGGTTATCCATATACACTTATGTAGTCATAAGTGGGTGAGTGCCATGCCTATTTAACAAAAATCAATCATCTTGTGTCTTGTTTCTCGTTAGGTGATTGTTGTAAGTGGCGTTTTAAGTTATTGAAAAATCGGAGTTTTCGTATTTCTGAAATTTACCGTTACATGGTAAGTGGCAGTAATTTTAGTCCGATTTCAAAAATTTTCAACATATTGCTTTTTTGCGCCAAGAGTGATAAATGTACCGAGTTTGGTAGAAATTGAAAACCCAGTTACCGAGATACAGATATGTAGGCGTAACTGGGCGGTGTCACGCTCATTTTCAAAAACTTCCCTAAGTGTCACTTCCTGTTAAGAGGTCCATTGCATATATGGATTTTGGCAGAATTAGCTTAGATAGTTATTAATCTATCGCAGTTTTCGTATTTCTGTAAAATAACGTTATATGGGATGTGGGCGTTGTTTTATCTGATTTCAAAAATTTTCAACGGTAATGTTCGCACCGAGTTTGGTGGGATTGGTAAAGGAACTACATAGATATAGAATTGTATCATAAGGGGAGGGGGCACGCCGAAATTCTACTTCGCATACCAACTTTCAGCAATTTTGATCCGGTATTTGCGGAATATCGTAGTTTTTGCATATTTCGAAAATCCTGTTATATGGGAGGTGGGCGTGAATTGTCCGATTTTGCCCATTCAACCAAAACCTTGTATAAAGAGAAACCTAATTACAAATTTTGTTGACATATCTCAATTTTTGTTCGAGTTTTCGTGTACATGGACAGACGGACAGACGCACGGACGGACAGCCATGGCTTAATCCATTTATCTTTTCCATTCTGAGCATTTATGTATACATTTGCCTATATCTATCTCGATTCTTTTTGGCTGTTATGGCTGGTTTTCACTATGTCATATTGTGATGCCAAAATTCTCGACATATTTTGACAGAACTTTATCTCCTTTATGCCTACCTTTATAGACAATATTCTGTGCCAAAAACAGACAGATCGCCGATTTATAAGCACACGTACACGACTAAAGACAAGAGTAAATATTGCAAGAGTAAATAGTTAACATTTGATGATATTTTTTCTGAATATAGAAAGATTTTCCACTGGGTTGTTAGTGGACAAGAAACTATTTTAAATACTGGTACGTTACCCATTAAAAACTACTAATCGAACAAATTTTACATAGCGCACTTTGCAAGTGGACTACTCAATTCAGGTCATGCCAAAAATAGTGCGTAATTAGTTTGTTCCATATAAGTAATAATTTGTTCAGTGCTGTTAAGACGAAGTTTATTGCTTTCCTGGCATATGTGGCGTCGCGTGAAGACTACTGCTTCTGGTTCTGAATCGCAGGTTCGAGTCCGGTTTGAGGTAGTTAGAGCAAGGTAAGTCAATTATTTCAATTCAAATATAAATTACAAATTTTAAAATTTATTTCATATGCAAAAACCTAAATAAACAAATACCATTAAAAATAAATTAGATAATTTTTTTAATACAATTCAAAGAATTACAATAAAAAAATAATAAAATATATAAAAAAAAAATCCTGCTCTGGGACTCGAACCTTGCATCTCTCGACTAGCACTCCAGAGCTTTGCTCTGTCGGCCATTGCGACTGTTTCAGCGCCGCGAGGAAAATTACATACTTACTCCTTTCACGGCAAGTTAATTTTTCCTAAGTAGAGAGAAAATAGTTCTGAAAACAATTAACTGTGTTTTCCTTAAACTGAGCCAAATCGTTTACTCATATTAGGGAAGCCATGTATTTCCTTAGAATAATATACTTTTTTCCTAGCATTAACGAATGTCTTTTCTGAGTGTACAACGTCGCATTTCAGTACTTACACTGCACATCCAGGTCAATTTGCTGCTCAGAGATGCCCTTGCCAATGGCATTTGATAGTTGACAGGTGTAGTTGCCGACATCTTCCTTGTCAGTAGAGCGTATAACCAGTGCAACGTTCTCAGAATTGCCCCCCTCATAACGTTCTGTGTCGTTGACATTGACTAAATCACCGTTGCGATACCTGAAAATGAATGAAATATAAACATATATTTTAGTTCAAGTTGTGATGGTATACGTATGTACATTAGGGTGGTCCAAAAATGCATGTGAAAAAGTAAAGTCGGAATTTTTATGCTCTCACCCCCTAGGATTGTTCTGTACCGCAAAAAATATAAGTTTTTTCATTGCAACTATAATTTATAGGTTCGCCAAAACCCCACGAAAACACCGAAAAATGCAATAGGGCGACCAATAAAAAATCGCTAGCATTAAAAAATGGTTAAATAAATAATCAGGTATTATTACTGAAAGTCTCCTGAACAGCACCAGAGTTTTCCGATCGAAAAATTGACTTTCAAGAATTCTATACCATTTTTACGAAAACAATTATTTTTCCCATATAAAAATACATGGAAAATTTTGAGCGCTTTGAGCGACTCCAAATATTTTTTGGTTTCAAAATAAAAAAATTGGGGTATACTTTTTTCGATATAGAACAACCCTAGGGGTTGAGAGCATTACAATTCCGACTTTACTGTTTTCGGATCACCCTAATGTACATATGTGATCTATACATACATATGCATATATTGCACCATGTACATTGACAATAAGTGAAAACGTTTAAATTGCTGAAGGTATATTGGTTTACATTACAAACATACAGAGTGGATTCATGATAGATATTTTTATACCCGAGCGCACTTATGCACAAGGGCATTATAACTTTGTTCACATAACGGTTGTTTGTACAGGCAAAACGAATCGAGATAGATATATACAAATGCATACATAAATGATCAGGATGAAAAGAGTAATCGATTAAGCGGTGACTGTCTGTCCGTCCGTCCGTCTTTGCACACGATAACTCGAGTAAAAATTAAGATATCTTAACGAAACTTGGTACGTGTACTTCTTTCGGGCGTATGACGGATGGTGGCCAAAATCGGACAATAACCACGCCTACCTCCCATATAACGGTAATTTTCAGAAATACGAAAACTGCGCTATTTTAGTAACTACTGAAGATTATTCACTCAAAATTGATATTTACAATAATTTTAAGACGAAAAATAAGAATATTGTTCGTTGTATATGACGGCAGTAGCTCTGGTTGGGGAAGTTTGGAAGGCAGCCAGGCTGGAAGCGGCAAACAAGTGGGACCTTTCCTTGAGTCTTTGAGCTCGGGTCTGGCTTCACGCGGAACTTTCCCCGCCAAGGCATATCGAGGAGATCTTCCGCTATTGTAACCCGAGTTTTCCAGCGCACATCTTATATGCGATGGTGATTTGGTTTCAGAAGTCGGAGGAATCTTATCGGCAAGCGCTGATGTTGCTGAATACAGCAGCTACTGCAGCTTTATATTGTTGTATAGTCAAGCAGCTGCAATGAGCACAAAAAGCTGCCAGAATTAGAATGAGTGCGGTATTCTGATTGAACCCGACTGAACATTGCGATTGAAATTGTTAACAGGCGATTTCACTATTAATAAGTAAGTTATCTTAAGTAGTCCTTTCTCACTTTACGAACATGACATTTCTTTCTTAAGTAATTTAAAGCACTTCCGCACTTTACTCGTATAAACATTTGATCTCAACGTTTAATAATAATAAAATGTTTGGCGTTTACACTTTTGCTGAGTATTAGTCCTCGCTTCTTCTTCCAATTTGTAGTATGCGCGCGGACTTTGTTAAGAATGACCGTTTTACATTGACTCCAAACGGCGACTGTATTTTTATGGAATGCTGTTTTCATGGATCGCTGTAAGAAAAATGCTTTCTAATTTAGATGTTTCTTGGGCCAGAGATCGACTCCAGATCCAAGTAGTATGCACCTCTAACCACTCAGCCGCGGCGACTCTCAATATTTATAAACTTCAAATAAACATAATTCTACTAAATATAAACGCTTTTTATAGCGTATATTAAGTTATTTTTTAAAACACTTGCAAAAATGCTTCTGGGTATGTTTATACTAATGTATTGTATGCACATATCTACATATATATTATAAATATTCTCGTTGCATATAGTCGAATTCCGTTAGTGAGGCGTTCTAAAGTTTTATGACTCGCTCCTTACGGGAATCCTTTCCTGTAACATTTTCCACGCTTGCATAAGCAAAGCATGAGTCAATACAATGTTACGTAAATACAAATTGACAATCTAAATGCGAAAACTGCATGCAAACTGACTTTCCGCTTAAAATTCACGATAATCAAGGAAGCAATGGACGAAGTTCGTAGGTGGGATAAATCAATTGTCATAGTATTTAGTACTATGGAATAAGGAGACAATGTTGAGCAATGCTGTTGTTGAGGCGAGGAAGGGAACGTTAGTTACTTGGAACCGATTTAAAAAGCATTAAGCTATGCATTAACTATTCAAGCGTAACTTGAACGATAATCGCTGGTTGATATTCAATTTAAGCTCATCAGCAATGCAGCGCTGTTGAGGAACTATGTTCGCTAAGCTTGTTGAAGGCCGCTTTGTATAGGTTGCTGAGAATTACCTTCGATTGTGCATTGATTCGATCCAGTCAGGCAAAAACTGCCATTGCTTCTTCTTTTTAGGCGCACGAAAGGTTTGCGTTTATTTTAACTTCCGCAAAAAAAAAGAATAACTGAATATTTCATTGCATGGCTATCAATTATCATTTATTGTGCGCAATAAACTCGATACACACAATAAAAATGCATGCCCAAAATAAAATTATGTATATACTAAAGGCCATCACACGGCTTTAAATTGAAAACTATATTTTAAAATTTAAAGCAAGTTGAATTTCCATTAAAAAATATGAGCACGAATGTTCAAAACTGTGCAAGGGATATGATTTTATGAAAATAACTAAAATTCACTAGTACATATGTACATATGTGGCTATAAATAGTTCGCAGCTGCATACTTTTCGGATGTTGAAATTTAATATGAAATCCCGGCGCTTTCATTTGTGGTTATTTTGCCGTTTTGTGGCGGTAAAACTTGACCATAATGTGCGCGAATAACAGAAGGTGTGCCATAAAATTTAATTGATTTGCCAGTAACAAAGGTGTGTGCACAAAAGTATACACCGTTACCGTGAAACTCGACAAATACGCAAAATTAAAAAGGTTGTATGTGAGGAAAAGNTATGTGGCTATAAATAGTTCGCAGCTGCATACTTTTCGGATGTTGAAATTTAATATGAAATCCCGGCGCTTTCATTTGTGGTTATTTTGCCGTTTTGTGGCGGTAAAACTTGACCATAATGTGCGCGAATAACAGAAGGTGTGCCATAAAATTTAATTGATTTGCCAGTAACAAAGGTGTGTGCGCACAAAAGTATACACCGTTACCGTGAAACTCGACAAATACGCAAAATTAAAAAGGTTGTATGTGAGGAAAAATGGCAATGAATGCACCGCCTGCGCATCCGGCTAAGAGACAGCTTAAACGTGCCACAGCTGGAGGGGTCTTGCATCACCTGCATAACTAAATACATACGTAGTTATATGTATGCAAACATACCAACATATATGTTGGCAAACATAAATAAGTTCCTTGCAACGACCACTGCTGCGCAAATAATAAATCTGCGTGTCGTTTTCGTTGGCAACGGCATTCGGCCAACTGTGGGGCGTAATTAATTTTATTGTAATTATCGGTCGTGGCAACAATGGCAAATGGCGCAATAAGCCAACATGTCGGAAAAGTTAAGGATGCTCGAATGATGTTGGACTGAAATCTGTGAGAATGCAGCCATTGTATGTATGGAAGTATCTTGCTGTGTGGATTTATACAAATGATGCGAATGTGTTAGTGCATCTTGCACAAACTATGTGCATACATATGTATATACATGCATATATATTCAGAACTCAATTCTTTAAAAATTTTCAAAGTGTAAGTACGTTGTATTATGTACGTATGTACGTAAGCTCANTATCGGTCGTGGCAACAATGGCAAATGGCGCAATAAGCCAACATGTCGGAAAAGTTAAGGATGCTCGAATGATGTTGGACTGAAATCTGTGAGAATGCAGCCATTGTAAGTATGGAAGTATCTTGCTGTGTGGATTTATACAAATGATGCGAATGTGTTAGTGCATCTTGCACAAACTATGTGCATACATATTCTGAACTCAATTCTTTAAAAATTTTCAAAGTGTAAGTACGTTGTATTATGTACGTATGTACGTAAGCTCGAAAAATTTAAAAATAATGAAAGAAATATTGCCCACTTGTAGGCGTTGGTAGCGAAATTACATGGCTAAAAGATTGCTTAATTGCAAGTAACGAATATAAATGGGCAAGGCCAAGGATTAACAATTAATGCGTATTTTTTAATTAGTGCGCTACAGGAGAGAAAGAGGTGAAGCTACTGGCGGCTGATTTAACTGAAACTTATTATGTAGGTACGTTTTTGGTGAATAATTCTGTATATAGAAGTCCAAGTAGGAGGGGTAAGCACATGAATGATATTCACTTGAGAATGGCAAAAAGCAAACATTCAAACCTTGCTTTCACTATTTCGGTTTCAAACTTTGTAAAGTTTATAGTAGGTATAGAGAAAGATTACTGAAAGTTGATCCATTATCATGTATTTGACGCTTGCGCTTTTGCTATGTTTTTGGGCGAGCTTCCCAATTTGTGGTGTGCGTGTTGATGTTGTTACGCAAATGGAGGGACCTAAAGTTTCACGCGGCCTCCGAACGGCAAACAGATTTTCTTATGAGAATTTTCCTGGCAGAAGAACACTCGGAGGTTTTCAATTGCCTGCCGAGGGGCAGCCGCNCAAACCTTGCTTTCACTATTTCGGTTTCAAACTTTGTAAAGTTTATAGTATAGAGAAAGATTACTGAAAGTTGATCCATTAGCATGTATTTGACGCTTGCGCTTTTGCTATGTTTTTGGGCGAGCTTCCCAATTTGTGGTGTGCGTGTTGATGTTGTTACGCAAATGGAGGGACCTAAAGTTTCAAGCGGCCTCCGAACGGCAAACAGATTTTCTTATGAGAATTTTCCTGGCAGAAGAACACTCGGAGGTTTTCAATTGCCTGCCGAGGGGCAGCCGCTGTTAGGGAAACATTTATTCTAATTTAGATGTATGTCCCTCGGATCAGCCAATCTAGGTCCTTTGGAGAGGTACGGCACCTCTAAACACCCATCCAAAGCAGCTAGCATACCGTATAGTGGTATTTACTAATTTCTCCTCAATTTAATTACTTTTGCGGTGTTAAAGTCAACTTTGAAATCCTTCAAGTTAAAAAGTGTGTCTTTGGAATAAACAGACAATTAACCCTCTACGATCTTCGTACTTTTTTAGTTATGGGGTAAAAAAATATCACGTTTAATGTACCNCTGTTAGGGAAACATTTATTCTAATTTAGATGTATGTCCCTCGGATCAGCGAATCTAGGTCCTTTGGAGAGGTACGGCACCTCTAAACACTCATCCAAAGCAGCCAGCATACCGTATAGTGGTAGTTACTAATTTCTCCTCAATTTAATTACTTTTGCGGTGTTAAAGTCAACTTTGAAATCCTTCAAGTTAGAAAGTGTGTCTTTGGAATAAACAGACAATTAACCCTCTACGATCTTCGTACTTTTTTAGTTATGAGGTAAAAAATATCACGTTTAATGTATTTGTCAGTAATGAGAACATGTTATAACAAGTAATTT
>NW_016166348.1:4890-5174 GCF_001687245.7 Rhagoletis zephyria | reverse complement strand
AAAAAAAAAAAAAAAAAATTCCGACGAACTGATAACCTCCTCCTGTTTTGGAAGTCGGTTAAAAATAAGCGTATTTTGTTACTTGTGTGAGCGGCTTTACTCTTATTTTTGTAGTTACGTGAGAGATCTTCGGGCGAAATTTCACCCGCTTTCATAGATCACATAATATTCGCAACATATTTTTGTAAAGATTGCTCCAAATAAAATATAATAAATGTATTTCACAATACACTTAATGTGAACAAAAATTTATTGCGATTTATGTTACTTTGTGTAATGAAAAG
>NW_016166348.1:0-4790 GCF_001687245.7 Rhagoletis zephyria | reverse complement strand
AATGGCATTCGATTATTTTTTGAAACAACTTTTTCTATTCGATTAACCGGGTAATCGGTTAGTCGATTAACAAGAGCTCTACTAACAAGCAAATATTGCGACTAAAGGTCTATTTACACCCATCAGTGCCGTTTTAATACCGTACGGTGGTAAATCTAGAATCCTTTTTCCGTGGCTGTTAGAGCCTTTATTTTATTTTTTTTAATTTCAAGAATTAACACATATCGTCGCCTGGCGTGAAATACCGCGTATGAAGATCCGATCATTGGATCATGAAGAAATTAGCGTTTTTCTAAAATTTTGTATGAAAATTTAAGGCGGTTTTGTTTTTTTCAAAATAGTACTTGTTGTCTATATAAACAGAACTTTCAAAAGAACAACGTCATTTACATATGCAAAATTATCGGTGCCGACGTATTTTTTATTCACTTTACAACAATAAAATACACTACAGGATAATAATTTTTAACCAGATAACCTGCTAACCAGGCAAGTGTGAACAACCCAACTGATTCTGAACTGACAAGGCACTGAAATGTGTAAATAGACCTTAATGTAGTTTGGGCAAATATGGAGGCGTATAGGAAAGATTTACGTGATGCATGGCGAGTTTCTTTGTGAGCTTGCATTTATTATGTTTACGCGAGTTTGCGATTTGAACATATTGACCCCAAAGTGCATTGCATGTTTATTATCATAAAATCAGACATATACATTATTGTGTGCGCATGATTATGCATTAAAAATGTATCTGTTTTCATTGGACTGTCAATATATTTCTCTAAGCCTATGTTTGTATGTCGATATGTGTTAAATCGCCTTTCATTTTACGTTGCCTGCTTTGCTGTGCTTATTTGATGATTCGATGCAAATAGTATCGAACTATATTTGCCTTCTCTATTGGCGGCTGCATTAGTGCATTTACGCATTTTAGATTGGCACAGAAATACACACAGTCAACCTGCCACTGTTTGCACACATCCATATGCACAATGTACATGCATACACATATAGATGCTCACTCATTCCCGGCACATTCATTCTCGGCTCCTCTTTGCATTACGATTTTGCCATTAGGTTTGTTTGCGCCACTATCTCTGCGATTTCACAATGCCTTCTAGTTTTGTATTTGTTTTTAATTAGAATTTTGTTGACATTTGGAAATTTAGTTAAATTGGGATGCACTTTGCAGTATTTGCCGACTGTCATTGTCCCTATCTGAGCACCACTCGATTGCTAGCTTTTACTTTGATTGCGATTGTACATAAGTATGTTTATATGTGATATCTGAACATTCTGAGAGTATTTTTTGCACTGTTCTTTTAGTGCAACAGTGAGATAAAACAGCATTAGGTCACCATAGAAAAAGTTGCATACAATTAAATAAATTTAGTTCTTTCTATATGTACACTTCCAACTCACTTTTTGGCTATCATATTTCAAAAGATAGTACATTTTGTACTCGTAACTTACCAGACAACTTGCGTCAGAGATGCCGGATTCGCGACATATTCACAGTTGAGCAACACTGTGTCGCTGGTATTTACTGTAATCTCCGGCGGACTGACTTTGACTACCGGTGGATCTGCAAAGGAGAAATTTTCGCATGAAATTCGTTACACTAATTTTACGTTGCATGAAACCATAAATATTGGTGTTGGTGTTGTGGTTTTTCTGTTATGAAACTTACATAAAACTTCCAGTGTCAATGATGACGTGAATGGTTTTTCTCGGTTTATCTGCAGCACGACATTGTCCGCGTCACACCGAAATATCATGTCATTCTCGAAACGTGTCGCGTTGAAGATAAGCTCTGACTGCGTGTGATACGTGCCATCGTCCTTCTCGAACTAGTAATATGGGAAACAGAAAGAAAAAACAGAAATTGCAGGGTATACATATGTATATATACATTCATAGTTAAGAGAAAATAGGTTTTTGATTTTACAGGCGGTTTTACTAATAAAGAGCAATGAAAGGTGCAAAAAAGTTTTTGAAAATCTGGTTTAAAAAGAGGAAACAAGTAATTTGCTTTGCCTTTTGACTTTGTGTCTTAAACTTATTTTTCTTCATATTACAGCGTAATTTACTTTAACTCGATCAAGTTACTTCACACAAACCAAGTACGTTCATATTTTGTTTCATAATTTCTATAGATATGTGATTAGCACGTGTACGTAGGATTGTGTTGTTGTACTTTATTTAAACAAAAAAAAAAAAGCAGATCAGTCCAGTGCCTTCGTCTTGACTAAAACTTAAACGCAGAATACGTAATTCAGGTTGAATTTAAATTTTAAAATAGGTTGGCAACCCTCCTACATGTAGTTTAGAAATAAATCTCTTCAAAGCAATTTTGATTGATATCTATGTATATTGAGGTAATTTATTAAACCTATGGCATAAATTAAATTAAACTTTGTAAACAGGTGGCAACCCTCTGCAAAATATTTCCAAACCACAACCTCTTTCGTCTGGCACCCATATCGGGATACATATTTCAATTTTATGATTGCCTTAATTTAGGTTGAGCTTGATTTTTTTAAACAGGTAGTAGTTTAGAAATAAAGGTCTTTCAGTGCCATTTTGAAATATATTGTACTAATACACTTAAACTGCTTTACACAACTCTTTTCAAAATATTTTCGACAACCTCTTTCGTCTGACATTCATATCGGGATATTTATTTTAATTTTCTAAATACCTTAATTTAAGTTGATCTGGATTTTGTAAACGGGTAGCAACACTCCTTCATGCAGTTTAGTAATAAAGGCATTTTATAAGGCCATTTTGATTGATACCCATATTATAGTAATTCCTTTAACCTATTGTATACAATAAGTTTAACTTTGTGAACAGGTGGTAACACTGTTCAAAATATTTTCAAATGAAAGCCTTTTCAATCTTTTAATTTAATTTGAATTTAATTTATGAAACTGGTGGAAATCCTCCTACGGGTAGTTTGGGAATAAAGTTTTTCCAAAGCCATTTTCATTGATATCTACTATATAATAGTAATGCATTTACCTTTTGTATACATTGAATTTACCTTTGTAAACAGGTGGCAACCCTCTTCAAATATTTTCAAACCATAACCTCCTTCGTCCGGCACATATATATACATATATCGGGATACATATTTCAATTTTCTAAATGTCTAATTAAAGTTGAACTTGATTTTGTTTTTGTTTTTATGCTCTCACCCCCTAGGATTGTTCTATACCGAAAAAAATATATATCCCTATTTTTTAATTTGAAATCAAAAAATATTTAGACGTTGCTCAAAGCGCCCAAAGTTTTCCATGTAATTTATATGGGGAAAAACAACTTTTCGTAGAAACGGTATATAATTCCTAAAATCAATATTTTCTATCGAAAAACTCTATTTAGCTGCAGGAGAATCCCAATAATAAACATTATTAATCATTTTTTCATCGCAACTTTAATTCATAGGTGCGCCAAAACCCATTAAAATCCCGAAAAATGCAATGGGCGGACCAATAAAAAATAGTGGTGGCAAACTATCGATGGCACTATCAGTATCGGTGGGACATCACTATCGCAACTATCAATGGCGATCACTATCGGCCATATCTGAAGTTCGATGCTATCGAGGAATTGCCATATCTATGTATGATTTTTATGTACCATACATATGTTGAAACGCGTTTGTGTGAAATTTTTTATAATATTCGTGCGGATAGTGTAACAAAATATGGACAAATATCTAACTCACAATGTCAAAGATCACGTGTGTTATAGATATGTTTATATTGCATGTGTTTCATTTTATGTAATAAATTTTACAGAAAACTAGAGTTTAAGTCATGAATCTTTTTGTACAAAAAAATCTGCACATAAATCGTAAAAGTAAAAATGTTAAAGTTGTATAAGTAAATAAACAAGAATTTAAGTAAATTAATGAACATTTTATAGTGTCGCGAAATATATTTCTCTTTTTTTCTTTGAAGCTAATTAATTTTTTATAAAAGCCCAGCTTAATGTCTAATGAAAACCANCTCTTTTTTCTTTAAAGCTAATTAATTTTTTATAAAAGCCCAGCTTAATGTCTAATGAAAACCATGTAAACCCCTATTTCAAACTTTGTGCAACAATTAATAAAATTCCTCACAGTTTCACCGAAATTCCTAACTTTGGAATCAGAATTTTGAGAAAAATGTTTGGTGTGAAATTTTAAAGTCCATTAAATTTTAGTATAATAAACGGTGTCACGTATTTTCTTCAAACGTAATTTTTACATGTCTTTTTGCTGCATTCATATTAAAAAAATTCATCCACACTATCGAGACTATCGGCGGCAGCGCACTATCGAGATTATCGATGGCAGCGCACTATCGGAAAAAATTACTATCGGCACAATCGATAGTGACCCAAAAGACTATCATCAACTATCGATGGTGTCCACTATCGATAGTTTGCCACCACTACTTCAAAGGTGATACATTTCAAAATTATACATTCGTCAGAAAATGCGAAAAACTATATCTTAGCACGTGCCAATGATATGAGCAAGGAAGACTTTACCTTAGGTTTTTTTTAACAAATTATAACAGACATTTTCTCCAGCTGAAAGGTAAATAAAAGCTCTGTGTACATTTTTAGTGCATGATTTGAAAAATGCCAAATTTTGGGTTGCGTCACTTTTGAGGATCGATTTTGCAATCGACTTTGTTATCGATTTTATTATCGATTAACTGTCGATTTTGTTATCGATTTTTTTATTGATTTTGCTATCGATTTTGTTATCGATATTTTTATAGATTTTGTTGTCG
>NW_016166347.1:0-24613 GCF_001687245.7 Rhagoletis zephyria | reverse complement strand
TGCTTAAGGTTTATATCAAATATGTATACTGCAACTTAAAATATTTATTGAAATTCATTTCTATGTATTCTAATGTAAATTTTAAATAGAAGATTCCTTCTAGAAAGCATGCAAGAACGCACTTTTTTCAGCCCTTCTTGGGTAGACCTCTTAGAATGGCATTACTTAAGAAGGCCTACCTAAATTGTCTTCTGGGAACCATCCAATAACTATCGATGTGTGTATGTTCCTCCGTAACTGTTATCTACGCCAATAAAACAAATATGTACATTGACGATTTTCAGATAAAATTCCGCAATTCCAAACCGAATAAGGGTGACTTGTATTTACTTGGAAAACAAAAACTGGCCATTGTGAGTTCAAGGAAATGTTACACTTATAGAGCTTTTGCAATAAATCGAAATGTGTCATAAACTACATATGGGTGCTTCCATGGTGTTGGACGGGACATTAGAGTTAAATAAATCATACGAAAACGGAAGTTACTTATAAAAAAAAATTCCGTTTTATACCGTCCTTTGATTAACAAAAAATTTAGGTGCGCTTGGCGCACTGGTGTCGGAAAAATCGATCAAAAGGAGGTAAAAAAAAAATATTCTTGGTGCAAGAACATCGATAAATCATAATTTAAGATCTGTAAATGCCGCAGTTATGACGAAAAATGTAAGTAGGCGACCTCTATTTTCGGCCAACAAAAAAAAAAAAACAATCGAAATTGCCCAGCAAAAATACTTCAGATTCGAAGGTATACGGCGAACATTTTTTTCTGGCGCGGTCTAATGTACATAAAACATAATTTTCTCAGTATATCTGCCTTCTCCACGAAAGTAAAATAACAAATACAAAAAATATGTTAAACACTTTGCCACACACTGAACAAGTGAGCGCACCGCACCTTGAGTCACCAGCACCTTTACAATGCTAATGGCAATTGCCCACATTCGGTCTAATTGTTCTAACAACTTCCTAACAATTTGAGCTGGTGGTGATCGTAAGTAAATATTTAGCATTTAGTAAAGATCACTTTGTCATGAGCGGACAGGCCTGTGACGTCAGTGAGGGGATTAAGTTACTGCGACGCGGCGCTAAGTCAGCCACTTTTGCTTTGTAGTGGTTTGGCGCTGTGTCTTTCTTTTATTTCGTATGGGATCTGTGGGTCTTGTGTTTGGTGATTTTGTATTTTTGGAAGCTAAATTCTAAAGCCATAAATTCGAAAGTCAGCGGCGTATAAGCAAAATAAACACGTTTATATTGCTGGCTCTGTTTTTTTTTTAGAAGTGATCACATGCGCTCATCGATCGATAGCAAAAATTTAAAGCAGATAATGGCAGAATGTTTCGAAATGTTAAAAAAAAAAATTATTTACGCTCTTGCTTAGTACTTATGACTTCATACGATCGTGCATCACGCGAATATTGCTTTTTTTTTACACTCTATTTTAATTCTTTTGTTTTTTATTTAATTTTTTCTTTTGTCTAATGACATCATCAACCCAACTGGCTGTGCTTATTGTTTAGTACAGGCCGCTGCGGGTGATGGTGGCGGATCGTGATCGCATTTTCAAATGGATCGTCGTGAAGGGGAGTATTTTTTTGCTTTTTTTGTTGTGCGAATTATACTCATTTTCCAAAAATGTTTTTATCCCTCACACATTCATGTTTTTATCAGCGTTTTGCTTGGTTTCTAATTGGAACGTGAGGGCTGCTTTATTATTTTCGTTATTAGTTTTTATTATTTCACGATTATTTATGTATGTGTATGTGTGTAACAGGAAACAGATACACTCACAGCGCAGCGAGTTCTCGGCAAATGTACGCAATTCATTTTTTATGAGTTTGCACGCGTGTACATACAAGCAAACAAACAAACACAAGTGGCTTCCAAAAATATAATGAGCGCCCGCAAGTGACTCGAATTACAGCGTTACAGATTTTTAAAATATTTTCACTAATTTATTTTTATTTTTTTGCCGCTTAATTTTTCATTGCAAATCACTAAATTGTCTTTTTTTGCTTTTTTTGTAAAAATTTTTGTAGATACTAATTTGTTGATAATATTTGCTAACGGGTTTTATCAATTCAATTTCAATTCTGCGCCAAAGTCGAGGTTATTGCACAGCTGAGCTCATAAACGCGCGCGCACAAAAAAAGGTACACACAAAAAAAAAACAGTCAACAGACATCAACAACTTGTTCACCGGTTTACCTTCACTAGTTCAATTTTATATATTTTTTGTTTTGCGCAATTAGCAACATACAAACCCGTTCTTTTTTGCATGCATTTAGTATGCAAGTACATATTTATATACAGACATATATGTATATGTGTCATTTGCGGATAAATTTATTATTTGCATATAGTATTTCGTACACTTTGCAGATAACTTCATATACCCATATGTATGTATGTATGTACTTAGAACACTTCGTTATTTTTTTTTGCCTGTACCCTTTTACCTTTGTTACTTATCTTCAACTTCACAAAAAATTACTTTGTTTTATTTTCAGGTATTTCACTTATGCGCGTTCCGTCGAGTACGTCCAACACGTTTGGTGTTTGAAAAACAACTGAAAACCGTACCCAATGGACGCACGTTTGGTTGTTTAGTTGTGGAGATTGCTCGCTTGCTTGCTGACTTGGTGGTTTGCTAGCTGACTGCCTGACTGCCGTGAGCGCCCTGAGCTGCAACATCACCAGACCAAAAGCATTCCCCACGCTACAGCCACACTCTCCATCGCCGTAGTCGTTGCCATCACTGCTGACACCGTCATACACCACTGACGCTCACTTTGCCGGCAAACGAACCAAACAAGAAAACGTTGACGTGTACGATGGGGTTGGTGCTCAGTGAATTGCGACAAAGGTACCTCATGCATAGCTTCAGTAACATATATGTATCTACGACCGGGCACAGTGATGCAGGTAAGGCAGGAGCCCAAAAACAAAAATTACACTAACAAATTATTCGCAAAATGACAGTAAAAATTACAATAAATGTACAACAAATAATTTTGACATTAAAAAACATTGAGGCCAAAAAATCAGCTGCTCTGGTAACACCACCTATAGTATCTATGTATAAAATAAGCTAAATAAGCGAGCCACAAAACATCAAAGGGGTATACCTTTTCCTTAATGCAATTGTACAGTTTCTGGAATTTTATAGACGGCCGCACGCCACAAATCGGAGGAGAAGCTCGGCCAAACAACACAATTTCATCCGCTCCGCCTACAGGACCACATTGCGGTTGGTCGCCATACTCATTTTCCGTAATAAATAAAAGAGATCCCCGAATTCGTTTAGACGAAGAGCTTGGAACCACCGGAGGTACGTCAAAAATTCTATCAAAAAGTTAGGCGACTCACGGAAGATTTCAGCATCATCATCTTTATGAAAATGAAGCCGAGTTTGCTGCCCGACTCCAATATAATGCCGTACGGATATCAATTGCGCGACTAAAAAACAACAAAGCCACAGCAACTGACGGATCAGGCCAGCTGAGCGATGACCATTCCCGATGAGGATGTCCTTGAAGTATTTGAGAGAAAGGCCATTACGCTTTGACGACAGCGACTATCGCAGACGATGGAGTGTAAGAAAAAACGATTATTTTACATCCGATTGAAGCAGCTCACGACATCCGCTGTTTGCACCAAGTTTCCTTTGGGTAGCAGCCAAATACCTGTTGGGAAGCGAGCTAGTTGTAAGAAAGCGAATCCGCAGCAATAGGTTGTTCGCTAGGCTTGGGGCTCGCCATTACAAAAACGATGATAAATGATTTTAAAAAATTTTGAGTATCTCAAACACACAAACATTTAATCACCTTAATGTCCACAAATTTATTTTTTAAATTTATCCAAAAACAAACCACAGTATCGTCATTTCTCATCACTCGCTTGTGTTAGCACGATGTTTGAGAGAACTTTCCAACATTTCTGCACAACAGCACTTTGTATCTAATAGTGAACAATGTGTTGGCGACATCAGTTTAGCGGCAACAAAAGCGCGCCAGTCTGCAATTAAATCTGTTGCTTTGTTTTGAGTTGCAATTCCCAACATTCGTTTCAATTGCTGTTTCTACAGCTTTTAGCCCACACTCGGAGCCCATGGTTTGGTATACAGATGCATATATTTGTGTTTGCATTTATGTATGGGGCGTTCCATACCAAGACGGACGGGGTTCACACTTCATGTGTTTGATTTGTTTCAAATGTTTAGGGTTGATGCATACACATAAATAATAAATAAATAAATATGAAATTTGAGCTTGATCAAAATTCTCTATGAAAAGAAATATTTTTAATATTTTTTCTTCTTGAAAAATTTTTCACATAAAAATTTTTTGAAGAAAAAAATAGTTTTTGAAATAGTTTTGTCATCTCAAAAAAAATTTAAAAAAGCACAATGGTAGCTCTGAGTATTGCGCAATATTTAAGTATGGTATTATGAGGTGCACTCTACAATAATTTGAGTTATCAATTTTTTTTTACTCCGAAGTTACAAATTTGCAAATTTTTTTAATTTTTTTAGAATTTTTTTTTGAGTATGCAGTCTTGTAAATCATTAAATTTTAGTTTAATAAAGTACAAGTTTAAAGTTAAATTTAAAGGGCTACAAAACTGCATACTCAAAAAAATTCGAAAAAAAAATTAAAAATTTGTAAAATAAAAAAAAATAAATAACTCAAATTATTGTCGAATGCACCTCAGAATACTATACTTAAAATTGTGCAATATTCAGAACTACCATTGTGATTTTATTTTTTATATTTTTTGAGATGGAATTTTTTCAAAAACTAATTTTTTTATCAAAAAATTGTATGTGAAAAATTTTTCAAGAAAAAAAAATTTAAAAATACTTATTTTCATAGAGAATTTTAATGTGTGTATGTGTGATTTTTTTCAAATTTTTTCCTCGTTCCATTCTCGAGATATTTGGAAAACTTTTAAATCGATTTGTTTTTGTGCTGTAAAGTTTTTAAAAATGTATTAATCAAGCTCAAAATTCATATTTTGTTATTATTTCCCTAGCCCTAAAAATTTAAAACAAATCAAACACATGAAGTGTGAACCCCGTCCGTTTTGGTATGGAACGCCCCCCATATACATACGTATAGAAATATACATATGTATATACATGGTTACAAACGTGTATTTTGATGCTGTTGCAAGAGTGTTGCATGTGTTGTTGAACGTTTGAGTGTTTGAATGCTTCATAGAGACTGGTGAATGATGTATTGCATCAGGTCGACGTCACTTGACTTATATTTGAATTGGATTTCCATTTGGTTAAGTTTGTTGCATAAACAAGAGATGCAAATGGTAGGTAAAATAATGTACAAGACATTTACGTGCATTCGTAGGTACACATAAATAATACTTAACAAAGCATAAAGTCTATTCACTTTTCGTAAAGGGCTGGAATGCCAAACATCACAACATCACATGATGTGAGCGGTGTATATGATGTGATTTTCCATTAACGTGACGTTTTTCCATGTAAAGGGACTTAAAAAATACCGATGACCTTAACATGTCCAATACCTACGAGTTTTGATCACTATTTGCTTCGCTGTCCGGGCCTACAGTCGAGACAGTTCAAATAACGAAGGTAGAACATTTGAGACCTCCTTGGCATGATTGCTTGGGAAGCTTTTTGTTTCAGGCAATAAACCTCTTGAAAAGGGCGTAGCAGTTTTAAGACTAAACTTAACAAAACGCTTGTTTTACTGTAGATTTCGGCAAAATATCCAATTGTTAACAACATTTGTTTCACAACTTTTTTTTTTTTAAATCGAAGTACTTAAAATTTAGATCTTATTGTGGAAGATCGACCTATCTCGGCAGCCAGTTCGAAAACGACATACCTCAGAAAACTTTTCAAAAACGCCCTGATTCAGAATTTGATTAAAGGACGAAGAATTTCAGAATTTTATTGGAAAACACCCTATGTCAAAATTTGGGTGAAGAAACGCCCTATCTCAAATGAAAAAGTGATAGGGCGGTTTTGAACCGAATTCTGAAATAGGACATTCTTCAATAAAATTCTGAGATCCCTATCTCTCCAACCAAATTCTGGAATAAGGCATTGATGAGAAATTTTCTCTTGCCTCCGACATCAAAATATGAGTTTTCAGAAAAAGTGGACTTAGCAACTTTTCGCTCTAAATTAGCGATAAACTAGTTACTTGAGAATGTTTTCAAGAATTATTTTCCAATAAAAAAATGTCTTTCGAAAAATAGTCCCTTATTACAAACATATATGTATGTAGTATGGGTACGCACTCAATTACAATGTGAATTTAAAGTCAAAGTAAGTTAAGGTATAAACAAGGGTAGATTTTTCGGCAAGCATGTAACATTAAAGATGCCTTCATTGGCACGAAAGACGCTAGTTGCACACGTGGGGAAATACCAACATACCCTTAGTGGTTTTTATGCATTTACATGGGAATAGTTAAATTTACATGACAATTCTGACATCTGCCCCTTTTTAGTGCTGTATTGTTTTTTAAAGAGGCTTTCCTCTTCCTCTGCTACCACCAGCGGGTAGCGCATTGAATATTTTTCGGGGCTTTCGCAGAGCCGCGGTATTTTAAAGCTCTACAGCTCACTGTCTACAGAACTCGTTGTAGAAATTCAAGATTGGTGTTAATGCAGAATTTCCCAACTTTTTTGAAATTATAACAGACGGCGCGGATGTTCTAGGCGTCTTGTCACAATGAAGAAGGTCGACAAAAGAGAGTCGCGATGTCTGAAACTTCGTTTTGCATCGAAGATCGCTGAGAGGTTATTCCCCGTTGACACAGAGCTGGATGTATTGCTCTGCATTATTTTACATCGCGGCAAGTAGTCAACACCTTTCCATGCTGGCGAAAGCGGAGTGTGTCTGTTCTACTCTCGCGGGTTTTTCCAAGATCTGTTGAATGGTGATCGAAACCGAAGCAATTGATAGTGTCGAGGAAGGACTCTATGCTTAAAAGCAGAATAATCAACGCAGATGTAGACAAAAGGTCCTTTATCAGTAGAATAACAAGAAGAACTCCGCAGGGAGTGGTGTTAAATAAACTGTTAGAAAGCTTTAAAGTTAAAAGAACGAAGGTAGTTATCTAAGCTGATGACTTCGCTTCACCAATTTCCGGAAAATTTTTGCCAACATTCAGTGAGCTGATAGAATCTAAATAACTGGGCAAAACAAAATCGGCTATGACGTACCCTTTTAAATCTGAACCTTTCTTGTTCACAAGGAAAACAAAAATCCCTGAATTCCCCTTACCAAAGCTGGACGGAATAGCCTGAACCTTTCCTCCGAGGTGAAATACGTAGGTATTATCCTTGACTCCAAACTTACATGGTCGCGCAACGCAGAAGAAAAGGCGCACTTTATCTGCAAAACGGCTTTCGGGGGAAAGCTGGGGGCTGTTACCGCATTGGTCTGGTGGAAAGCAATGCATTGGAATAGTTCAAAAAACTTACAAGCCTCGATAAATCAGGCGACGGAAGTAGCGCACCACAAGAAGGGCTGAACATGATATTTTACCTGAAGCCGCCACAAGTATTCGGAACAGGCGCGGTCACAAAAGGGGGCCCTTAGGCTAAGAGAATAAAAATTGTGGAATCGGACCAAGTACGGGCACGCGAAGATCTTGAATGTAATTAATAGTGGACGGCGTAATGGAATCAAGCCCGTCTTAAGGTTCCCATACATTTTCCTACTAGGAAGATTAGATAGGCGGCCTACTGTCGGTAAATAATGGTATTTCCGTCTACACTAATGGTCAAAGATGAAAAAAGGAGTCGGCTGGGATCTACATATACTCTAAGAACCTGTAGATAAAACAACCATATCTCCTGCCTGGCGGCATTAGAAACATTATGTTCCGAGGTAATAAAGTAGAAGGTAGTTCGGAAATGTAGTGCATCGCTGGCTTTACTGAGTCACGTCAATATCTCTCTCGGCTGGGTTCCTGGACTTATCAATATGGAAAGGAACGAAATAGCCGACAAGATGGCTAGAACGAGCTCCCTCTGCTGAAGCTTTCGGCATGAGGAAGAAGACCGCACCGGTTAAACGTGGTAATGCAAGCGCCTTTTCTACGCGTTTCGCTGTCAAAATGCGGAATTGAAAGTCTACTTTCCCGTTTACACAGCCAGAAAGTCCTTTTTGCAGATTTGTAGAAATCACTTTCGAANAAAAAGTGCAACAAACTTTCCCTTAAATTTCAAACTTTTTTCTCAGAAGCTCTAGAATTTTTTTTGAGTACACAGTTTTATAGCGCACTCAATTTTGTCCAATAATGTGCAAGTATCAAGTCGCTAAATATTACCGTTGATTTTTTAGAATTTTTTTTGTCTCATTTGCTTCCATATATGGACTAAACACAATTTATTTTTATATGGCAGAAACCCGCAACATCCTCGGCGAAAAAAATTCTAAAAAATCAACGGTAATTTTTAGCCACTTGAAACTTGCACATTATTAGACTAAAATTGAATGGGCTATAAAACTGTGTATTCAAAAAAATTCTACCGCTTCTGAGAAAAAAGTTTGAAATTTGGGTGAAAATTTGTTGCACTTTTTTGCGGTCTTTTAAAAAGTTTTAAGCTTGAGTTTATGTGAGTTTTGTGAGAGAATGAACTGTATTTTAATTGAAAATTCTTAAAAAATAAATAAATAAACATGAGTGGCAAAAAATATCACTTTGAAATGGGGGTGCTATTGTATTGGCCAATACTGTATGTACACAAATACATATGTATGTATGTATGTAGATATGTATGTAAATAACAACTTTTCCTTAAAATCCACAGCAGCTTTGGCTCAGGATGCGTTGCGTGGCATTGTTTTCCCCAAGGAAAGTAGTGATAGCACCTGCTTTGTGGATACAACGAAAAAAGTACGTGGCACCTGCAAAAATCTGGCCGAATGTGGTTCAGCGCTAAGGCGTTGGAAGAATCAAAATATACGTCCACAAACTTGTTATTTCAATAAATTCGAACATATAGTATGTTGCGAAATCGAAACGAGTCCTATATTGGAGCCGATCTTATATATGAAACCGATGCAGGTGAAGCGACGCAGTGAGATGGGTAAGTTGGTTAATTTCGATTTCGAAAAGTAAATGGCATCAAGCCGGGAATTAGTGATTAAAAACCAACTGAATTTATTCTACAATCATCGCTGAGTTTGTTGAGCTTCACAAACTACTGGAAGAATAGAATTTTCATAAAATTTGTATGGATGTGTTCATAGATCAGTGGTGCGTTTCTGTAACTTACTCTCAAATTATTCTGTTATGGACTTTCAAATCAATACTGAATGAATTAATTACTTCGTTTGTATAAAATTTAATATTTTATGGATCAATAAATAAATAAATAAATATTCTCGATTTAAATGATCGATTTGATGTACATACATACATATAATTTAGTCGATATCTCGATCGAAAATTTAGTCGATTTCTTACAGAAACACACTACAGGTCTAGATATTGTCTAAAAATTTTGCCTTTAAGGGCTGTTTGCAGCTCTAGAAAAACGAAAAGTGTATATAAAAGCACGCACAAGAAATGGAAAAGAAATTTTCTTCAAGCAAAATTTCTTAAATCAGTTTGCAGCTCTCAAGAAAAAAGTTCTAGAATATTTATTTCTTTAAGAAAATTTAGAGCAAAGGCAAAGTACTTTTTCAACCAACAGAAATAATGAAAAATATTTTTTATGATTTTTCTTGAGAGCTGCAAACAGCCCTGAACAGGTGTCACTGAAATGGAGATAAATAATTGAAAAATAATTTAAAGTTGCATTCTTATACCGTTATTCGTTAAAAAACTAAGTAATTTAAAGTGCGTTTTCGTTAAGCGACCCTCGTCTTAAAACGTCTATGAGAACTCTTGTGGAGTGTATCGTGGCGATGTTGTATCTCTTTACTTGAAATGAAATTCATCTCTTACTAAATCCATATTTTTTTTACTATTTTTATACGAAATTCTCTTTGTATCGGATCAACACAGGTGTAAAGATTGGAATAGACCTGTCTAGGGTAAAGTAAAAATCATTAGCAGGCATAATAAGTCTAACCAGGGCCAAGCTTTAGTTGTTTGCTTCGAAAAAAGTTTATAAAGCAAAAGCTCTATTTAAGTTATTAAGGTACATGTAGACATATGTATTTTTTAATAAAAACGTTACATCCTGGTACTTTTAAATTTATATGTTTATATGTGCGTGCGTGTTACTGAATGCCATATATGCATACCAAGATATTTAGTTCATGGGGCAAGAGACTCGTCATCGCACAACCAATTGAATCTAATTATGAGCATTTAAACAAGACAATTATTTCATGCTGTGATAGGGATCAGTGCAATTAAGTAAAAAAAAAAGGAGACAATAAGAGAAATGGGACTGCATTCTGAAATTACAGCCGAGATGGCATGAATGCAGATAAATTCAATTATTTTGTTGTTGTCTCACTTGATCTGTGACTAGTAAATGTATATGTATGTATGTAGATCGGTTTGTTTGTGCCTCAAAATTTTTTCAAGCACAGATGATAACACTTACGCTAAAAGGTTACATAAATTTATGAGTGTTTATTTTTTCAAAAGTACTTATAATTAAATTAATAATCCATAATTTAAGTAGGTTCTGGGCATCGGTCACTAGGTGGCCATAGTTGTTCTTACAGGAGTTCGACCTGGGCCCAAATCGCGGCATTCGTGATTGAGGGATTACTCGTCTCGATTCGAATGAAACAAAATAATGGCAGCTGGTTTCTCCACAATACAATTTAAACGGACGAAGCACACTCGCTATCAAATGCCGCGATCTTAAAATCAAATTTTGATTCGAATTATGTTGGATATCGAATGCCCCATTTCGGGCCCTGGTCTTAAAACCTTCCATAAGTCGCTTAATTCTCTGATAAAAGTTGCGGCCGTCCTTTCTGTTGACCACCACTTCAAGCTCTTTGCACTCGCGTATTTCGGTCTCTCTCTTCTTATTGCGGCAAATACGTCTCGCTTCCCTCTACAGTTCCCTTTAACGGTCCCACATTTCTCGCGTTGCGCCCGATCGCAGCGTGACCGTGTAGGCGAGATCTTTTTTCTGCGGTTTCTTAACACTCCTCATCCTACCAGTTCTTCTTTTGGGCTCGCCGAAATCCGACTACTACTTCGGCGGCAGCACTTAATAAGCGCGAAATGTGGTTCCACTGCTCGCGTATGTCGGTTTGTTGACGAGTGCTCTCAGAGATCAGTTGTAATAGTCGAGAGGCGAATAAATTGGCAGTATTTGTGATTGCAGCTTTTCGACGTTAAGCTTTCCTTGCATTTTTGGGTGCACATTTTGTGGTGCACAGAAGCGTGTGCTTATCTTTTCGATGTTTGGCCCTCGGAGTGTACGTATATCTAAAACACTGAAAGAGTGCCTTCCATCTATCACGACATGATCGATTTGGTTTATCGCTTTTCGATCTGGAGAGAGCCATGTAGATTGATGGATCCTTTTATACTGGAACCTTGTACTACACAATATCATATTTCGAGCCCCGGCGAAGTCGAACAGCCTGAGTCCGTCGTGGAGGCTGAATTTTCCAACAGCGACGCCAAATATCCCTTGCTTGCCCACCTTTACATTGAAATCGCCAAGCACGATATTTATATCGTGTCGGGGGCAGCTTCCACATATACGCTCCAAGCGCTCATAGAAGAGATCCTTGGACGCGTCGTCCTGCTCTTCCGTCTGAGCATGGGCGAAGATGAGCGAGATGAGAGAGAATCTCGCTTTGATTCGGGTTGTGGCTAGAGGTTCGTCCACCGGGAGAACGCCAGTACTCAGCGAGGGAGCCTCTCTGCCACCACAAATCCAGGAGGTTTAAATACGAAAGTATTTAATTACTCATATATTATTATTAGTATTATAACTGATACATCAGTATGTGCGTCTAACTGGCTTTTTTTCTTTGCAGAATGTGAATCTCAACAAGGTACATTTCATACAACTGTGGTGAATGGCCAGCCGGCGGCACCTAAAGAATTCCCCTACATGGTAATTACTCATCAGCGAAAAAATATGCGTAAAATTTTATTTAAATGCCTATTTAATAACATCACGTTTTTTAGGCTGCTGTGGGTTGGCTTTCCAACAATGATAAAGGCAATTCCTTTTTCTACTGCGCCGGCGTATTAATATCGCCGCAATTCGTGTTGACAGCAGCGCATTGCACGGGCTTGGGCGGGTAGGTTTTTAAAGGGAACTACTACTAAATACTACCTTTTTTGATTGTTTAAAGCTGCATTTGGTATTTAAATACTTACATATGTATTTAATTTACACAGACAATCGCCTACAGTGGTACGAGTGGGCGGCACTAATATCACCGATCCGAAAACACCAAATATACCCATTAAGAGAATCATAGTGCATCCAGGTTATAGGAGCGGTGCATCTTATAATGATATTGCATTATTAGAATTGGCACAGGAATCAAGGTTTCATACATAAATAACTAAATTTCGCAAACTTTATACCAATACAATTGTTTATCATTCCTTTATTTTGAAGAGAAACTCCAGCTTGCTTGTGGAACCAGTACGATGTACCACATAACAATGTAACAGCTCTCGGTTATGGGCACACGCAATTTGGTAAGAACACTTTTTAAAGGTACTATACGCAATTGAGGTGATTAGTGATTTTTTTTTTGTTGGTATCTGTGATTTTCAGCTGGCACCAGCTCCAATGTTTTGCAGAAAGCCACTTTATTTGTTGTACCCAACGACATTTGTATACGTTACTATATGCCAGATGAGAATATTCTGCAGCAAGGTTTGGCCAGCACACAGATATGCGCTGGTGATCAGGAAAATCGTCGCGATACATGCCAGGTAATGTGCTCTAAATAGTACGCAATTGACTTTTTTCGCTTCATGTCAAAAAAAAATTTTTTTTTCCAGGGCGACTCTGGCGGTCCGCTAATCATGAAAGTCGATCGCGACATCACCTATTCGTATGTGATTGGTATAACCTCATTTGGACAGGCTTGTGGCGGTGCACCACCAAGCATCTACTCACGCGTTTCAGCGTACATCGACTGGATAGAGGACATTGTATGGCCGATAGCACAGCTGAGTGGTTTCGGAGTGAATGGTTAAAATTTTGGCGTAGAGAGAGGGAGAGAGAAGAGAAATGATTATAATTATGTATAAAACTAAGAGAGAATATTTGGAATTTTTAGATGTAGCTTTAAGTAAAGTACAATTTGAAAAACTGCTATTTGTAGACGCACACCCATCATAACATGTCGCCCATTTACCGGAAGTCCGAAACAAAGTCCTTCCTATTTGGTGTTTGGCCGAGCTTATCCTCTAATTTGTCTGGGCGTCCTGATGTTATAACAAAAATGGAGGGACCTACAATTTTATGATACCTATGCTAACGGCAAATACTGCTAAATAAAAAAAATGTTAATTTTAGATGTTGCTCGGCCCAGTGATCGTACCCAGTTCATATGGAGTGGCAGTCCGCACCTCAAACCACTCGGCGTCCGCTCGTAGCTTAATCTATGGATTATATTTTGCGGTCGGCTATGGTTTAGTGCTTAGAAGTGCCCACTACCGTTCCGCAGGGCCTGGGTCCTGGGTCAAAAAAAGGAAAGAAAAAATATTTTCTATTAGCGTTCGCCCCCTCTGCAAGAAATGACAAACCACCGAGTATTTTCAGCCATGAAAAACAGCTTCTCATACAAATGCATTTGCCATTCGGAGTCGGAGTCGGCGTAAAACTGTAGGTCCCTCCACTTTGTGTGACAAAATCATGGCGCACGCCACAAATCGGAGGAGAAGCTCGGCCAAACTCTAACATATTGTGTAAGTGCCAAGCTATTACTATTCACTAGATACCTATGTATGTAATTTTAGTTATTAATTATATCTGTGGATGGAGGAAAAAAATTATTAAAGCCATTTTTCACACTTCTCGATTTTTTTTTAATTTATGGCGTTTTTCCAGCAAAGAGTTTAAATACATTTTGTTGTATGACAATGAATTTTGCACTTTCTTTCAATAAAGATTAATTTGAATATGCTTGGCTATAAGTTAATAATAAAAAATATTTTTGAAACAAGCTCTCAAAATATGAACGAAGTGGTATCCCAAATATCTCAACTCCTGCGCCACCTATCGGCAACATTTTTTGTGGAGTTATTCCTTTTCATGTTAATAATATATGTATGTACATTAGGGTGCCCATGGAAACTGCTTTTTTTTGAAATTTCCAGACCCTACCCCCTAATTTTTTCGTTTTTATGAGAAATATTATTGCCTATTTTTATAAATTTTTTAAAGGTCATTTCGAGGTCGTGACCGGTTGATTTAGGTCGGAAAGTACGATTTTGTAGATTTATGAGTTTTTGAATGACTGTTTTTCATTCGATTTCAAAGATCTAATATGATCTGAGAAGCGGATATATAAGCCTTTAAAATGGTATACAATAATAATCTGTTGTCGGACTTGGATTGTTGGGATTTTTTACCGGGTAAAAAAAAACCATATTTCTCTTAATTTATTAAATTTTGACCTTCGATAATTTCCACATTTTTAAAATTTATAGTACTATCGAAAATTAAATCTATTTTTAACTAAACTGATAGCTCATTTATGGCAATCGCATAAAAATTGTCAAAGTTAGGCGATTTTTCATGAATACGGCCCTGAATTTAAATTGTTTATGTACCGGACTTTCAGATTTTTTGAGCAGCGTGGCTAAGGAATTCATCAATACTCATTCAAAATTGGATATATACAATCCCTTTTTAGCAAAATATTGGTTTTTCCAAAAATTTTAAGAAAATGGGGGGTGGCACCGCCCACTTATGTATGTCATGTATGTGTATCTCAAAAACTACTTGACCGATCTCGACCAAATTTGGCACACACATTGCGCTATTAACTTATTAATTTTGTATTTTTCCACGGGAAAACTTTGCGAACACTTTCAACAGAACGATATTGAATTCATAGGCCTTGGCCCCACCCTAACGAAACATGAGGTCCTGCGGAGGCTTCACAATCATTTTTATACACACTTAATGTTCCTGAGAATTTTAATCCGTTTAAAAAAATAAGACTTTACTGAGTTTCAGATAAAGAAGAAATTAATGGCTTGGGTTGGATGGGTAGTGTCGAACGGGATATACTGAGGCAGTATCGGTTGCCTTAGTCGCTCAGGCCGTTTTATAAAATGAGCCAAGATATTCAGAGCTTGATAGCTTGAAGGCAGGACAGCTAAGCAGCAGCAGGCATAAATATCAGCCTGGTTTGGAAGAGTTCAGTATGAAGAACGATAAAAGTCAGAAGAACAACAGGATATTGAGCCCTTTGGTTATCTGAATATACATAAATCTCAAAAGACGTTGTTACACCGAATAGTTATCGCCCAGTCAATAACCACTGCTTCAAAAAACGCTGCAGGTACCTAAAACCCAAATAAACAAATCCAACTACGAAGTTTTCAAACATTATCGAGTTTCTCCCTTTCACTCCGTCTTAACAGGCCTTCACAGCCTACAGCTTCATCCGACTCGGAGAGCTTAAAAACAAGGAATTCCACTGCGTCTATGGACGCTGGTCATAAGGCATCTGGTGGTAGGACGGCCAAGTTGAAAGATTATGTAAATATGTAGGTGGACTGGGACATGGGGGCGTTATCTGCGGGGAGGGTAATTGTTTGCCAATTCAGTTTATAGAAGAGAATTAGTTGTTGAGCCGATTTCAACAGGATCTTTCTCGCACGAGAGAACCTCCGCTTGGAATATACTAGAGTCTACCCATGCAAACTGCGATATTTTTGTTCATGGACTAAAAATGCCGACTCCAATTCTCTCGGTTGTTTTTGAGTTTGCTACATACTAGAGGGTTCAGCTGGAAGTATTTCTTGATATTTGTGGCGTTCCAGCTTGCCTTGTTCCCTAGCTCTATTTTGAAATTCCTTTCGAAGTTAACAATTTCTGTGGGAAGGTTAGGGGTATCTGAGCCCTGAGAGATTCCATATTCCGAGATGATACATTCTCTTTACCCCATCCTTCTGTGCCCATCATTAATATTAGAAGGCAACCAGATGGCGAAGAATATGGATGACGGGCAATAAGCTAGGAAGCTCGGTGAGATATATACCCCCGAAGGGGTTGTTGGCCTATTGACAACACAGTACAGTTTGCCGCTGTGGCTAAACGGTTAGAGATGTGTACAACGCTCTGTAGGACCTTGGTTCGATTCCTGCCTGGGCAAGATCTAAATTAGAAAGTTTCTTCTAGCAGCGGTCGCTCCTCGGCAGGCAATGGCAAAGCTCCTAGTGTTTTTCTGCAATGATAAAGCTTCATCCGATCTGGAATTGTCCAATACATCAATACATCGTCGAAAGTAAGAAAGAGTAAAAGACGTTGTTTTTAGTTTTTACGTATACCTAAAATAATTAGGTGATTTTTCAAAACTTTTATTGTTTTTTTTTTTGTATTACGCTTTACTTGGTAATTTGTTTTTTCTTTGAATATTTTCTAGCGTATTTTTCTTCATATTAATTTTACATTTTTATACAATGGATTTTTTGTTGTTTTTTTTTAAGTTACGTTAAATAAAAATTTTTTAAATTACACGAACTAATATTTATATTAATTTTTAATGTTTTCATATGTACATATACGTATATATATACTATATATAGAGATATATTTAAATATACTACGTAAGTAAAATTACAAATTTCACATTTCCTTCAACGATTTGTATTTGTTTATTATTTTTTTTTTTGTATTCAACTGAAGATATCATTCGCCGACTTTCGCACTATTTAACTACACTATTATTTACTATGTTGTATGTATGTATGTAGTTAGTACTCGTGTATACATTTGCAGACTTGTGTGTTGTTGTTGTTTGCACGTATGGGTATGTTTGTAAGTTTGAGTTTACAGAAAGAGTTGAATATTTTTTTAAAAAGGTTTTGGAGTGCATACAAACATTTATACATAGTATGTACATATGTATGTATATATATGTACAGTATCGGACATATCACACACAAAACGATATTGTTTGCCACTTGTTTATTTATTAATTTTTATGAATTTTCAATTAAAACACAGTTATTCTCTCTCATATAGCATAAAAACCCAATTATAAAACTTTGTAGAACACTGAAAAAAAAAACAATTCACAAAATTTTAATATAAATTTCGATTTTGTTTCGCAGAACTGCTAACATTTTTTTTGAGTAGATACACAGTTTTATAGCCCTTTAAATTTAAGTATAATAATCGGCAATTTCAAATGTCCAGGAATTATCGTGGAGAATTTCTTTGTCGCATTTACTTCCATTTAACGAATAAATACAATTTATTTTTCTATGGAAGAAAACCGCAAGAATGTGTACTCAAAAATGTGTTACACTGCTAAGAAACGCGTTTGAAATTTGGATGACAATTTGATGATTTTTTTCAGTGTTCTGCAAAATTTTAATCTTGGATATGGTACTTGTGAGGGATTGACCTGTATTTTAACTTAGAAATTTTTAAAATTAATAAATAAACATTAAGTGGCAAATAATATTCGGTTCAAAGTTATATGTCCAACACTGTAGGTAGGTATCTATGTATGTATGTATATATGTACATACTACATACTTTAAAGTAGATGTTTGCTAATTTGTTTGCACTATTCAATTGAATTGCTCAGCCTCATTGCGTACGTCTTAAATAAGACTAAAATGCACGACTCGAAGACATTGACATTGCCTATAGTCGGGATGAAATAAGTAGTAGACAACGAAAACTGTCGAAAACTATGCAGCGCTGCCATGCTGTTTTCCCATTTTAATACACCAGTCGAATGGGATTTTTAGGCAATGCCATGAACTTTTCAATACGACTCGACTCTCGAAAAACGACTTGCATTCGACACGATATAGGGAACATATTTTATAAGAATTTTTATTTGACTCTTTTGTATGTACGCACGTATTTTAGTTGTATTTTTTCGTAATTTGTGTGTCGCTTTGATATTTTCGTATCCTTGCGGGTAGTTTGCGTTTGATAAAACTGTCGGCTACTCTACCACATGATGCTACGTTATGTTGCAATTAATGCAGTTCAAATGTATGTATGTATGCTTACTACGCAAGTACAATTTTAGCTGTTGTTAAATTGTTGTTGCTGCTGTTTTTTTTTATTGCCAACACAGTGCGCATCTCACCCAACCACTTCCCTAATTTATACAAAAAATTGCATCATTATTTTTTCAACTTTGCATAGCCAAATTCAGTTTTTAGACGAGTTTCTATTCATTTGAGCCACGGTATTGTAGAATTCTTCTATTGCGATGTTTTTAGGTTTTTCTGACTTAGTACACAGATATGAACTTGTTTTCGATAAAATTTTCTTATTTTGCGTTACGTATTGGCATTAAAAATTATATGTATATTTATCTAATTTGAGTTTTGTTATCGGTTCTAAAGCAAAATACATTCAAATAGAATTAATTTTTTTAGTTTTGGCGTTAGTTCTTTTTTTAATATTTAAAAAAAATTATTTTTTTTTTTGTAAGTAACTTTAGCTAAAAGAATGGCATATTACAAAAACATTTCCACTTTAAAATATTCAATTCAATTTAATTTTGTTTTCTTAAAGATCCTTAAATTACTTTTCAAAATTTGGGTGTATTACATCTTCTTTTTTAAAATAAAACTACTTTTTCTGCGATTAATTTCGAAGTACGCAGCGCTCCACGGCGTATACGTAACTAGGTGGTTGTAATTGAGTGTTGGCGGGCATGACAACAAACAGCACAACACACAACTTATTTTTAAACTATGTACTAAATGTGGAAAGGCTAAATTGCAAAAACAAAACAATGCACACAAATGCCGACAGCGAAAGCCACACGAATGGATGCAAAACCGAGATTTTTTTTCTTATAAGAAAATATGTATTAAAAAAATAACACTGTAAGGAAAATTTCAAGTTTTGAAATGACACCAAAAAAAAAGAAGCAGAAACACGTATGTAATGTAAACTTATTTCTGGTTCGCAGATTATGGTCCTATATACCGTTTTTCTATATCAGGTCACTTTCGCTTTAAAATAAAAGATTTTTTTAATATTAATTTGATTGGTGTTAAAGCCTATTCTTGTACAAAAACAAGATATCAATGAAGAAAATTTGTTGATAAATAAAGTTATAAATGGTCAAATGTAAATTTCTTTTTTATAAAATATGACTAGGAAAGAATGTTACTCATACGGCATGTATAATCTATTAATGAAATCATACTGCTACCTAAAATCCAAAATTTAGTTTTTGATGCAGAATGACAGATAATGCGAAACTACATCGATTTTTCGTATCTCCTGAACAATTTCAAAAAAATGGTAACGATTTGAATTTTTGTGTGGAAATTATAACGCATTTTCATTTGACCATTTCTAACTTTACATATTTATCGATAAATTTTCTTCGTTGATAGCTTGATGTTTTTGTAAAAGAATGGGATTTGACAGTAATCAAAAGAATTTACAAAAAAAAAATCCTTTTGTATTTAAAATTTTTCCCGTTAAAATTTGCATTTTTTTATTCATAAAATCTTGCAAAAATTACCTTATCTATAAAAACGGTATACAGGGCCGTAATCTACGACCCAAAATTAAGTGTACGTGTTTCGTCGTTTTTTCCCTACAGTGTAATTTACGGTTTTTAAAAAAACTTTTTTTTTCACTGCGAAAATAGTCTATGTATTTGACTAAACTCTTTTTTGTTGTTGTTTTTCTATTCGTGCACCATACATATTGTAGTACCTTATGTCTACTTTAGATGATTGCAAAGGACAACAGCGGCCGAGTGTCGTCTTGTGAATGAACATGAGAATATTAAGTAACCATTATCTATTTATTAAAAAAAAAAAATAGATACATATTTACTGCTACATATTATGTACATAGGTCTGTGTGTATTTACAAATATTTGTATGTAATTATTTATAAATTAAACTAGGGCGCAAAGTAAACGAGTGCTAGCACATCAGTTGCGAGAGGAGGGCTATAGAAGCGAGCAAAATATTTTCTATGCATGGCATGCTATATTTTCTTCTCAAGCGGTTCCCTTAAAAAAACTACATAAATTGAATGAATGCTTCTTGAGCGCGCTAAAACGTGGGATTAACTTTCGAGATGACACCCGAAATTACTAAAAAAAATTTACAATTAGAAATGGTTGTTATTTGCATTTCGTAAGCCTGATTCTAGTGTTTGCTACATATAATTTATAATCTTATAAGTCGCTTACGAATGGCAACGAACTTCAGTTGTGTTTGTCAGCAGCTGAAATGGTATTACGATGGCAACTGTGCTTTTGTGGTTGCCGCGGAGTTTGCGTTTGAGAGAATGTATTTTTTTTTCAACTGTTTCTCCTGCTATTTCAAATTCTAACCATGGTTGCTGGAATTGAAAATTCTATTATCTTCAACTTTCTAGCACTATATCTATTCATAATATTCATTTTCATTTCAGTGGCGTTGCCTAAAGGCAACTCAGCTGAGGTTGCGCTGCTATACATAATCGAAACATTAATCCATTCAGAAGAAAATGTCGACTTAAAGTTTTTTCTCGATTGTTAGAAAAGCAAAATTATATGTGATAAAATATTAAACAAACTTGTATGGCAAATCGGCATCACTGTAAAACTATAAGATTTTCTAGAAAACAATAAGGATAAAAAATTTACTTTTTCCTTCGAAAATGGCTATAAGCTACAGGAAAGCGGAAGTAGTTCCGAATACTCAGAGTTCCGAGCACTTTTAAAACGCGAAAAGCAGGATAGCTCTTTTTTCTTTGCCTTATCAAGATTAATATCAATTCTTATATTCTAATCGAACTCTTGGTTGGAGTAAAAATTCATTGCGTATATTGCAATAGCTTAGTACAGTTTTACAAGTAGCAGCACACATATACATACATATGAACATATTACACATAAGAGCCGAACTTTTCAGCTTAATTCCGAAAAAATAAGGTAAAGGTAAAAACGCGGGTCAATATTGTAAAAACAAACTGCATCAAGTTTGCGGCGACGATGTTCTAAACGCATTTCAGTTCGTGATTCAAGAAATTCCACGGTGATAGGTGATATCAGAAAGTTCCAAATGATAGCATTGATCAATCCAGAAATATAATATTTTTGGAACCAGCGCTCAATTTTCTATTTATGTATATATGTATGTACGACGTTGTGACTTAACGGCCGCTCATCATTCGTAACTGCAACATCACACTGCTGGGCCGCAATAATTTTGCGCTTGTGTGATGTCGGAATTTCAGAGTTAAACATAAAAACTAATTTTAAAAAAATAATAATAATAATATGTACATATGTATGTGTAGCACACACAATTAGACCACAGTTAAAATTTCATACTCGGCATTTTCGCAACACCACACATTTGACTTTTCGATTCGCGTGGTTGATATCATTCCCGAATTTTTAAGATTGTATGAAACGCTAAAATTCACTGCGCTGTACAGTTACAGAGAGACTTCGGTTGACTAATTGCACTTTGAAGGATTTTGTAAGATCCGTTTTCGCCATGGTGAGTTGTCTCACATTCAGCAGTTAACTGCTATAGTTCCTCAGAACAAAAATTAAAAATTAACTGCCGCATGAGAGTTAACTCCCTAATGTGAAAACAGCGCTAAAGCGATCGCAGAACATTCCAATCCTATTTATTTAAAAGCAAAATGCGAATTGCAATAGCAGTTGCCTCCCTAAGAGATAGCGATCAAGTGTTTTCAGCTTTTGGCATCAAATTCGTGCTATTTTTTCACTGCCGCCCTTCGCTCAACACGATTTGACGTCGTTGCGCATATCACGCACACACATACATCCCACAACTGCCGTTGTTGTCACGCCTTGGTGTCAAATAATCTGTAGTTGGCGTTATAAGCACAAAAACGCAGTTTTAATAATTATCCGCTTGCTTTTTCCATACTCTGCTTGCCTACATTTGTTGGTGTTTCCTTACTTTCTTTAATATCTACTAAATAAGTATATACTAAGTATATACCCTGATGTGTTAGTAATTTTGCATAGTCTTAAATGTTTACGATATTAACAGATAGTGCTAATTCGCCGTAAAACTATAGTTTCGAATAANTTTTTTTTTTTTTTGCTTTGCTATGGTCGTTTTGTATTTAACCACAAAACAACACTTTTACTAAGTATAATATTTGACAGCTTAAAAAAGTAATTTCATTTATAATTTAAAAGTGAGTAGTAGGTAAACGTAATAGTAAATTTAATAATAACAGCACATGGTATTTTTTTTTTTTAATATTAAGTTATATATACTATATATGTATATGTATGTATGTATAAATCAAGTTCAAGCGAAATTGCTTATATATTCAGGAGGAGCAAACTTTCGAAAAAAAACGACTTCAATATGCCGGGTGCGGGTGGGTGAGAAACATTGCGCGCTAGCTATATATGTAATAAGATGTCTTTAAAAAGTCACGAAAAATGCAGCATTGAAAAGCTGTACATCAGCAGCAATAATTTTCATTCATACATATTATATATATAGTATACATAGTAGGTATATGAATATTTGTGTATACATAATTTTAGGTTTTTTAAAAGAAAAATGAATAATAAAATTACAAACAATTCTTGCACTTAATCAGCTAATGGCTTGCTTATGTAATAAGTAAAAATCTTTAAGCTATTTTTAATGTGAAACTTAGCAAATAACAAAATCAGTAAAAATTAACGACTGTAATTATGTATGTAACTAGGTTTCTGTTGTTATTTCATAGTTAATGTTGCTTGTTTGTGTTGAAATGCGTAGGTGCCTAAGCACACGAAAGAAAAAAAAAAGAAAAAGAAAAAAAAATTAAATACACCCGCCCTTTACGTAAGCGCGCAAACTTTAAAACTCCTCTAAAATTGAACTGTGAATATAACTGCTGCCAAAACTCAATGCCTCTAAGAGGGGGAAAAACAAAACTAGTAGCCGCACTTGATACGTGGAGTATGTATATGTGTGTAGTGTGCACAAAAGTTAATTCTTAAAAACCCACTAAAACATTATTCGGAAAAAATCAAACTTAGCTCAGACTTAGAATCGGTCGAGATTTGTAAAGTGGAGTTTTGTGAGTTTTTGTTTTATAGAACATATCTCCTAGTAATGAACCAAAAAGCGTTTGAAATGCTATGAGCATCGAGTGCATGGTAGCGTACTTGGGCAAATTTGCTCTCATTTAGCACAAATAAAAAGAACGGCGAGGGTTGGAGGCAATGTAGCTTTTTTTTAAATGAAACCTAATTAGACATACTGAAAAACAAAATAAATAAACAAATGAAAGAATTTAAAAATAATCAAAAGTAATAAATGCCAATTTAAAAAATTTATAAAAAATTTAAAATATGTGAAAAATTTAAAAAATACAAAATTAAGAAATTTAAAATGGATAAATTAAAAAAAAAAACCAACTGAATAAAAAATGTAACATATTAAATAACACGGCATCTTATAAGAGTTTTTGATGCTGATTAAAAGAATTAAAGAATTTAAAAAAATATTTGAACGTAATTTTTCCAGAAAAAAGGGAACTTTTAACTCTCAAAAGCTAGACGTTATAGAAAAATTTTGTAAATGGACTTGAAATAAGTAAAAAGTAGAGGGTTCGAGATCAAACTCGTGCAAATTTTTTTGGACCGTGTAATTTAAAAAAAGGTAAAATTTTAAAGAAAAATGTTTTACGTAACTTTAAGTTAAAAAAAATTAAATTACAATTAATTTTTGTATCTAGTTAATTTGCAATTAGGAAATTCACAAGCTGGCAACTGCAGTATTTTTATACCTTTCGGTTTATTTAATTTTGTGACAATACGACTTTTTAGACACTTTGTGAATCCCCCGAATTGATATTACAATTACAATCGCCAAAAATATTAATAATTTTTTTTTTCGGAAGATTAAAAAAAATTGGAGTTGATGCTGGTTTCGAAATCGGCTAAATTTATATGTAACAAAGAAGCTTTATCGTTTTACTGCTTTTTAATAAAAAGCGTATTCCCTCGAATGCCGGCTTTTCTGAATATGTGAAAGGCACGATGTCCAATAAATCCTATTTATTTGTGCTGTATAAATATTTTCTAAGTAATTACTTAGCAAATTGCGTCTAATATTTTTCGAAAACGCTCAATGCCAATATATCCTTAAAATAAGTTAAAAATTAAAATGAAGTTAAAGTTAAACTAACAGTTTTACAATAACTTTTATTTAATACAAATTTTAAAAACCCCTCAAAGCGACTACCATGGTCTTCAATGCTCTATGCCACATTTTATTTCCATTATTTTAACAATTTGACTCCTTTTTCCCTCCGATAGCTACAGATATGATTCGCATACCTAATCTAAACTTTCCTTATTTTTCTCAGTTAATTGCTCAACCTATGCAAGCAATGCTCTAAACAAGTAAGTTCATTAAAAAAAAAGAAAACAATTAAAAACTGCTTGGCTGGCTAGTAAGGAACGCAGATTTACAAAAAAAAACAAAAAAAAAAA
>NW_016166346.1:0-24613 GCF_001687245.7 Rhagoletis zephyria | reverse complement strand
TATCATATAAATTGCTACGCACTTTTTAAAGCCTCCATTCATTAAACAAACGCCTTTTTTGTTTAGAGTATAAGCATAGCATACATACATACATACTTAACTGCATATATATACATACATAAATACTTACATACATACAGTAAGCGTCAAAAATATGCTTACCCTGTGTGCCTACTACAGGAATTAAGTATTTTAATATCTTACTGAAATCGGGGAAATTCTAGAAATACCAAGAAATTTTCATTCCTCAATTCAATCTCTTAGAAAAATTTTGATTACACAGTTTTGTAGCCCATTATATTTTAGTATAATAAAATGCAAGTTTCGAGTCGCTAAAAATTGCCGTTGATTTTTGAGAATTTTTAAACTGTAGCGCCATAAATCGGAGGAGAAGCTCGGCCAAACACTAGCACATTGAGTAAGCGCCAAGCTATTACTTTTATTACTAGTTATGGGTTCCAGACGAAAGAGGTTTATGTAGGTTGTAGTTTGAAAATATTTTGGTTTCAGGTCCAAAAAAGAAAAAAATTAAAACTTTCTATTTTTGAAGATAATTTTAAAAGTCAAGGTCATTCTTTTATTCAAAGGCTTATCGCTCTCAAGATATTTGATTGTGTCCCTTTTTTCAAAGTAGATCATATTGCGATGGCTATGTGGAAGAAAAATATACCGTCGGTATTACGACTCGCTTACTGAAAAAAAATCTGCCCTGGTTTGAATACAATTGTTAGATTCCCAGACCCGGAAAATCGGAGAAATAGAGTATCCACTCTGGTGCTGAAGATCCGAAAATTTCAAACCAAACAAGGAATACAAATTCGTGACATTCTTTAGCATTTTCTTTACATGTTCTAGTACAAAGTTCTGGACTATTTAAATCTACATCAACGTTTGTAGACAATTGAACCAAGTATGCACGCACAACGGGGTCAGCCTTAGGTATGGTTCACATTCTTTCTTTGGTTTGTTAAAGGGATACATAGCGGAGCCCCTAAGTAAGTGAGTGGGTTCTCAAGTTACCATCCGGTGGCTATTGACAAAGTTAAAAAGGCAATCTAAGAAATCCTTCACACTCTCTCCATATGAATCTCGGAACCAATTCTGAGTCACAGTAGAGAGGGACACTGAGTACCCTCATTGGCTACTTGACGGGACACTACAAGTTTAGATTCCACCTTGGCAAGATGGAACTTTCTGTAGAGTCGGACTGCTGGTTTTGTGGGCTGGCGTATAAAACACCCAGAGTACACATTGCGATCGTAGGTCAAAGGCGGTTATACTACAGAGAGGGTGACAGGTAATAAGGTCAATGGAAATAATGTCAATTGACTTTATTTCCCACCCTGGTGCGAAATAAAGTCAACAAAAATTTGGAAATAAAGTCATTGACGCTATTTCCTCATTCAAATGGAAATAGCGTCAACAATGCTTAAAGTATGTCGATTCATAGAAAAAAATGTTGTTCTAACAATAAACATTGCCCCGTAAGTGTTGTTTTTTAATCGATGAAAAAGGCTTTTGCCAAATCCTCAGTGTTGTGATATTAATCCACACACAATCATGAACTACCACCAATTGATTCTATTAAAAAAAAATTAAATTACGAATATGTAAAAACACGATGCGAAAAACTAAACGCCTGCGCACAGCTGGAATACGAGAAATATTTGAAGAAAGAGTGGAGAAATGATCCATAACTTGCAAAACATTTTTCGTTTCTACAAAAATAAAGCGAACACTATTAAATTGAAGAAACAGTACATGTCCAAAAACCCCGGAGCAGCACTGAAAGAATTCTGTGTTTTAAATTAGCATATTTTGAACGAATTCGGAATGTCTAAGGTGGAAAAGAACCCAACCTTTCTATAAGGAAACAATTATAGAAAAAGAATTTTCTTACACTGTATTTATGTCTCCGCCAGCAGTCATTTAAAAGCAGCTAAGGAGAACGACGACACTATTTATTAGATGGCACATTCAACGAGCCAATGTGCCAAAATGCGGGTATAAACAATTATTGATTATTTAATATCGGAACCGAGATCATATAAGTTAATTGATTGGTTTTCACACACTTTTGAAACACAAATTATATGCTTTTTTACTGCAGACAAGTTGTTGCCTCAAAACACAGCAGAAATCTTCCAATCAGGGCTGCCAACTTTTGTTATGAGGTGCCATATTGAGGATAAAAAAGTGCCAAAATGTGCCAAATAGAAAAATAAAAGTGATAAAAAAAGGTGTAATTCCTTTTAATCATTCACATTTAGCAATAAAATAAAGCCACATTTTCAAAACAAAAGTGCAATGATAAAATAAGATAAACCAGTCGAAAAGCCTTTATAAATTAGAAAATTTTAGTTGAGAAAAAGAAGTGCACGCAAAGGATTTCACAAAACTGTATTGAAATGTTATTTTTTTTACAAAAGTGCCATTTTGGCATTTTGTGCCAAATTGAAAAATTAAGTGCCATTTGAAGTAAAATAGGAACAAATGGCACGGTTTGAGCCAAGTTTGCATCCCTGCTTCCAATAACTTACAAATATAAAAATGTGAAATATCGAGGGCTTGAATTCATTAATACCCTCTATCTGCAATTTGCACAAAAACTAATTTGTGATTTTAGAAACCATCTGGGACTTATTACCTGTCGTTATATAAGGTAACATTAATATCACTGATGACAGTGACAGCTTAGGTGGATTTTTATATCAGAATCCCATCTTTGTGAAAAGTGTGCAGATAGGGGGTATTATTGAATATAAACCCTCGATGTTTAAAATATATAAAAATTTTATTTCAACGTATACAAAAAATAAATCTACCTGCGTTACAGCACGTTGTGAGAAGGGGAAGGGGGGGCCGGAGGGGGGGCCGCGGCGTAGCGTGACGCGGGCCGCCGCGAAGCTAATCAAATTTAATGTTTGAAAGAGAAATTGATTTTATTCGTTTTTAAAAAGGTAATAATGTCAATTGACTTTATTTCGCACCAGGGTGGTTCGCGATAAATCTCTTTTGCATGCAAACAACTGGTAAATTTAATATGGCGATGTCCTAGGAAGCGTCAATTGCCCCCACTACATTCCTTTTTCGATAGTTCTGAGCTAGTCTTAAATTCGACAGTTCCGAACCAGGTCTAAAATCGACAGACGAAAGAAAAAATATAATGATTTTTCAATATTTTTGATTCTTCCATGTGTGCGGTTTTAAGTTATTTTGAAAGGAATGTGTTTTCAATTTGAAATTAGATTTGTTTGAATGATTTTACTAAATGTACATATACATACCTTTGGCTTTAACTGAGTTTGCAGAGGTGCTCGCTGTTATTGGTTAGATTCCAGACGGTCCCAAGATGTTAAAAGGTTAACACAAATTTGGTTTTGCTATGAAAAAGCATCTGCGAAGTGCAGAAAGAAAGCGTATTTGAACAAAAAGCCGCCAAACACATATTTTCGACAGTTCCGAACTAGTTCTAAATTCGTCACTTTAGATATAGTTTTCTAGTGAAAGAAGTGAAGAAATTAGTTTTTTAAAAGTACCAATTTTCGCCGATTTTGGCCTGGTGGGGATCTAGTTACTATCGAACTAGTTCGTTTTTGGCGATAAAGATCTAGTACGGAACTAGAAATTTGATTCACTAATCCGCGGTTTCTTGCAGGGTAGTTGTGCATGTATGTATATATGTATCTAGGTCTGCAGCGGATAAATCACCAGAAAACCAACTGTTATGATTCATCATAAAATTAATAAATATCTAAGTTTTAGTCTTAGTTCTTTTCAATAGATTTCGAGTTAGCTCCACTTACTAATTTTTTTTTTGCTTCTTATTTACATTTTGACAATTCGCAAACCTATTAATTATACTCAACATTTAAGAAAACGTCAATTCATTGATGGATTGAACACGACTGGTTTTCAACTGTCAGCTGTCAAATCGGCCATTTATCGCTTTTGCATGGTTTGACAGTGTTTTAAGCTTTTTTTGTCAAAAATTATTATATTATTTTGAGCGGAGATGCCGATGTACATAAATATCTACGAAAATAGCTGTTTGTTTCTTATTATTATAAGTGGGAAAAAGAAGAATTGAATGAGTCATATGTGATTAACTTCTTAGACCAAACCAAAATGCATTCAACAAAGTGTGATTGAATTTGACATTGTTCTCAGAAGAACCATCCTGTAAAGTTAAATTGAAAAAATTTTGTATGAATTTTGAATTGATTGTTTATATTTTTTGGCATAATAGTCCTTCAAAGAGAGCCTGCCTGAGTTGTCAATCACACTTTGGTCCAAACTTTCAAAAAAATCGACTATAATCGTACACACGTACATACAGTGACTCACAGAAGTATTCAAAATGTTTTTCATGGAAATTTTTTTTCGTTAACTTTTTGTATAGCTCATTCTTCTACAAAAACCACGCAAATCAAAGTTAAGGAAAACCATCAAATTCTCTTAAATTTTTAAACTTTTTAATCAGAATTTTTATAAAAAACTCATATGGAAAAAAAGATGCTGAACACATTTAGCACAAAAGATTATCGAATTATTACACTAAAATTGAATGAACTATAAAACTGCACCCTCGAATTTTTGTAAAAAATCTGATTAAAAAGTTTGACATTTTGACCAAAGTTTGCTAATTTATCCTTAATTTTCTCCAAAGTTTGAAATTATTCATTTACATTTTTTGTTGTTGAATGATATTCCTATATATATAAAATTTAATAAAAAAACTTATCATGAAACAAATTGTGAATATGGTAGAAAGAATCAACGCAATCATTTCCACGAAAAATTGTTTCCGCATATAAAATTCATGGAACACTTCATGGGCTCTAAATATAATTTTTTAACAAACAAAAAAATACGGGTAGATATTTTTTCCATTTAGAAAAATCTTAGGGGGTGAGAGCTTAACATTTTAAACTTTTTTTCGCATTTATTTTTGGACCACCCTACTGTACATACACTGCCGATCAAAACTGTATGAATGACGTTTCTTCAATGCTTTACATTTTTCTTCAAACTAAAATTTTTTGTTAATTTTTATAACAATGTTGTTCATGCATTAACCAAAACCATATAAATCAAACTTACAGAATTTAGAAGTATTCAACAAGTTTTCACCCTAATTTCTGACTTTTCAATCAGAATTTTTAGAAGTTGGTTGTGATACAGTTAAAATATTATAAAACTAGCGTAATGAATGAATTTATTGTTGGAACATTTTTGTACAACAGTTTCACCAACCACAAATTCACTTAGTGACTTTCAGTAGGATATTTATCTGCTCTGATAAGTAAAAGTTTTAGTTTTCTTTTTGGATGGCGTTTAGCACTTTTTTTCGATATAAACGTGAACTTCTTTTGGAAAAAATTCGGAAGACCGTTTGTAAAAAAAACTTGAATCAACTTGTTTTTATGCATAAATTCCACTTGTTATATGAAACAGCCGGAAAAAGCCGTCAGCAAAAAAAAATGTTAACCGAAGCGATGTTTGAACCGCTTAATTTATATTAAAATTTAACAGGCTATAAACTTTATTATATTAAAATGTAACAGGCTATAAAACGGCATAAATATTTAGTTTGAGAAATTACAATTTTTTTTTTTAATTTGTTGAATTTTTTCTAAATTCTGAAAATTTTTATTTGGTTAAGGCGTGAACAATATTGTTATAAAAAATAAGGAAAAAAACAAAGAACCTAATACGTTTAAAGTGAAGCTTCCGTACTTAGCTTAAGTGTCTAGACAGAGATTTATTTTTATTATTTTAAGAATTTTTTTCCCAGCGTTTTTTTTTTTTAATATATATATATTTTTTTAATTTTAAGCCACCTTCTACTTTGGTTTGAATGCCTCTCCAAAACGTTGTCCGTCCCAGTGGGCATCTTCGCCCTTCTGTTTTCCCCCCTCCTATGAAAAACATAAATATTCAGAGGCGCATGCGTACATATGTATGTAGATCCGGTTTCAACAAATTAGCTGAATAAAAGCACCTGTAGCGATTGTTGAATAAAAAATTCTCAAAACATTTCTTTCAACGTGGAAATGTTTGCCTGAAGTGTATTTGTACACAAAATATATTTATGTATGTACATATGTATGTGGAAATCTGGGTTCTTTTATATGCCTATCATGATGCCCTTCCTAACAAATCAATCGTCGACAAATTTACGTCTTTGTCTTGTTCTTAAGCTTCTTTTTTCAGTTGTGCTTCATTATATGTACATATGTATTATTTGGGTAAATTATAGAGCTACTTTCAATTTCCTTTTAGTTCCACTTATGGGCTTCTACGAAATATCAGCCCATTGAGACGGCAGCGTAATAACAAAGAAGAGTATACTTCATACATACTATACATACATACTACATATATATATTTTACGCAACTTAATTTAACAATCCTCGGTGCATGTATTTTTATTTTTTTTATTTTATTACTTCTCTCTACATAAGAACACCTTCAATGCGAAAAACAGACATAAAGATGAAAAGATAACAAAAAAATAATAGTAAAAGCATTGTAAGTCTTCCAGCAGAGCCTCCTTTGGCCAAGTTCTAAACGCTTCTGGAATTTTAACTACACTAAACTCATTTCAAACCTTTCAAATCTTTGGCTTTTTTGATACTAAATATATGTATGTATGTATGTAGTAGCAAGAAAGAATGTGCGCGCAGGTAAGTATGTAGATTTGTATATCTTTCTCAACTTCTCAAAATTAAAATTAACGTTAACGCACTAAATTTTTGGGCAAGATAACGTAGGACTGCAAAAGAAAATAAATAAACCAAATATTAGTAACCACACAGCAGGTGAGTTTACCGCCGGTAATGTCCGTTCTGCGCCTTAAGTAGTGTATAAGTGTATAGTGTATTGAATACTCATCCGCCTGGCTGCCTCACGCGTCAGCTAATTTCCAATCCAAATGATAATCCATGCCTTTCAAATAGTTTGCATAAACATATTATTGGCTTTTTGTATTTCGTATTTTTTTGTTTGTGTATTTCTTATTGGAATATTTTGTTGGTTATTGCTCTTCGAAAATGTGCCTATGTAACGTGTAGATATATGTATGAGTGTGGAAGTATTTTATGCGAAATTTTTATGCATAAATATGCAAACTTTAGGGTCTCCAATTTCGTGCGTTTTCTTGTTGCTTCACTCAACTTTTTTTACATATTTTTTTTTTTAAGTTCTTTCCGCTTACCGTTTTGTTTCGTTTAAATTATTAAATTTTAAATTAATTCTTGATGTTTCTGGTGAGTTTTTATGTACATATATACATACGTATGTATGTAAGTGACACGTGCGATTTTTTTTCATCATTGGGTTGACTATTATTTACGCATTCGAATTTTTATAATTAAAATTTTATTATTGGTTTTGTTTGCAGCTTGGCAGAGCAATAGCCGAAGTCCAATTATGGTATTTATGTTCGGCTATAGATACATAGGCATTATTTTGGTTTGTTTACGAGAAAGCGATAAACTTACCTGCTTTGCGTTTTTGCTATTTATGGGCATCCCGAAACCAGTGGAATAATACATTTAACTTGTCCAGCATGAAAGTTTACACGTTTTTGCCTTGGGGTAGGTTGTAGATATACATACATACATGAAGGTAAGAAAATTTCCCGAAGTATGAAGCAGCGCGTAATTAAAGCCAAAAAATTTTTTAATTTCCAACTCAAAAAAATCTATCTTACTTAAGCCAAACGACAACAACATCAACTCATCTTTTGGGTGCGTACCCCTGGTCCAACTCATTCAAGATCTAGGCACTCTAATATTCTCGGTGGTTTCTTTCTTTAAACACTGAGCACAGAGTGGCTAGCCTGGCACCAACTAACTTTTTCTCCAAGCACATCACATTAAGGGACGAGTGAAGGAAAGGAGGGGGGGAGGGGGAGCTCTCTTGGCTGCAAAAACGTACACTTACGCATTAGCGCTCCTCAAAAGACGAAATGGATCCTTCAGAAATTTCTGCAAAGAAACTCTCAACTTTCTAGCCGAGTTGCATTTTGTTGGTTTATTACCACTTAGCACAACCGAACCATCCCACCCAGATCTGGATAAAACGACCCTGTGCGCTCTTCCAAGCACCTGAAGCAGATGTCATCTTCAACGCTCATCTCCAAAATGAAGTTCACCATCTGCCGGCCTCTTTAATACATATGAGGATCCCTACCGTTACACTGGCAGGAAGTCACGGTCCAATACATTCCCAAGGAGGAGAAACAAAAAAACCAACCAATGTCTATACGACGCCTCAGTCTTACATCTCTTTCTACTAAAAGCTGTGAAAAAACACGTAGTCCGGCATATCACATATAGTTTCCTCACAGGTAATCCTTTGCAAACCAATGTGCCTGTCTTCTTGGAATATCTACCATCCATGCTCTTGAGCGTCTCAAAAGGAAAATTTGGAAGTCCATATGGAAGGAAGAGGTTGCTTTCTGGACGTGTAGAGTGCTTTCAATAAATACAAATAAATAAATAAATTACATATGCTCTAGGGCGGCGAAGAGTCAGATTCCTAGATACGAAAGGATACCTACAAGAGTTGCCTCCCCTCTATAGATTCTAATAGACAAACTATTTTGCGTCCTTAGTGAAGAGGGTTTTGATGTTCAACACTATCTCGAACGTCCTACAGTATGCACTGGATATAACCGTCCAAATGGTACAGTCAAAACTGGTTGTACCTACGTAAACGCTAAGAAGGATGACAGTCATTTTCTGCAAGTAAAGGAAAAGAGCCACTTGCTAGAACCATTTCATTCTAACCTAACCTAAACTAATCTAATTTAAACTAATCGAATCAAGCCTATTCTAATATAACTTAATATTATGGATCTAATATAATTTATTCTTATCTAATCTAATTTAATGTTATAAGTTACAAATGATATTAATTAGCCTTCAAGGATATCCAGAAATTTAAAACAGCGTTCGTTATTGTCGACAAGCCCGTGAACTCGCGGAGAGCAGCTGATCATTTAAGTTTTGGAGATGAAATGTTCAGATTACATACTCACATCCATACTTAATGACTTTCAGAACTATTTCCAGGTTGTTAATTGGCTGACAAAATTAATAACCATTAAAATTTTAAAGCCAAAAAGAAGAAATCCTGTCATCATTCATCATACGTTTTCATTGAGATGATTTTGGTTTTCTTATGAAAACCTTAATGAAATCGCATTTGCATATACATTTGTAAGTATATTTTCGAGAGAAAAAAAAATAAAATACCTACCATAAATGAAGATGAACAGCAACAACAAAAAATAAGTAAGCAAAGCCATTAAATTTATTTACTCATGAGCAGTGTTGCCAGAACTTTTTGGGCCGACCGGCAAAATTCCCAAAAAAACAAAATTCGGCCAAAAACGGCTAAAATGTTTCAACAAAAATTCACATGTTTTATTTAAATTAATCACAAATATAAAGACTAATAATTCATTAAATTATTATTGGTTAACAAAGGTTATACGTAGGTAAGCTTTACACCACTCGATAAATAAATCACAAAAACAGGGACTGGTAAATTCATTAAAAATAATTTTTGTACCATGCATTGGCACTATATCTTAACACAAAAGCGTGAAGACAAGACCTGTAATAATTGTACCATACTTAAATTTAAGACATTCATAACAAAAATTGTATGAGGAAAATCCCCGCTTTGCAAAAAGAATATTCTCACTTCATCATTGGAATCGGCCCAGTGTTTTAAGACTTTTCGGACTAGAAAAAATTGTCTTTTAATTTTAAATAACACAGTCCGACATGAAAACTTTCTCCGAGATAAGTCTAGTCATTACTAGCAGATTTTGGGCCGCGGAACATGTAAAAATGGAAGCTTATATATTTGAATTTGGAGAAAATAAGGCAGATAGCAAAATCGGTTAAAAACGGCTAGTTTGTTTGTGGCAAAACGGCTAACTAATGTAGCCGCAAAGCTGACAACCCTACTCATGAGTGCGAACTTTATACGCAAAGTGCTATGTCGGTCGCAATCAGAGTCTGGCCAAAGCGTCGTTGCCAACGGCTGTTGAAGCTACCTTCCACAACATTTTTTTTATGTTTAGTACCTGTAGTATCTGGACAATTTGTATGTATTTATGTATGTATGTGTTACCTCATCCCAAAAAGGTCCTAAAATAAGTTGTGGCCGGAAAGAAATACCTACAGACAAAAAAGAAATGAGCAATGCAGCCCAACTTAACTCGGACATTTTTTTGCTTTTACTCATTCCCTTTCTTGTTTCTAAATGTTTACTCGACTGTTTTCAGACAACGTTGTATGTATGTAGTTATTTAACTTTTTTCCCCTAGCGCGATTGCTGCTTTTAACTGTGAGGATGTAGCCATTTAAAGATACGCAGATCCTGGTATGTATGTAAGTATTTGTGGTGCTGATTTATTTGTATGCTGGTTAGCGCTTGTTGCTAGACGAAAAAGAAACCTTTTTTAATCCGAAAAAAAGATACATAAAGCGCCAAAAAGTGCATACCAACGGCGACCGTCAGGGGCGAGTGGTTGGAGGTGAGCACTGACACTCGGTGGAGCTCAGGCTCGATTCTTGGTTTGTGCAACAATCAAAATTTATCGGAACAAATTGGAGCTAAAGCTCGGCCAAACACTTAGTAAAAATGTGAGCCACAAATACATATTTGTTTTTTATTGCAGTGATTGTTGACAACTTCCAACAACAACTTCGGGGAAACGAATAAAAAGAACTAAGGGGATGCAACTCTTTTGCGCTTGTAAATTAAATTTCTTGAATGCTAAAGTTGCCGTGGCTGCTACTGTACCCCACTGTCACTTCTTTTCGGACATTCTGTACATGTACATATGTACATTAGGGTGGTCTAAAAAGAGTAAAGTCGGAATTTTAATGCTCTCACCCCCTAGGATTTTCCAATATCGAAAAAATATACTCCTATTTTTTATTTTGAAATCAAAAAATATTTAGAGATCGCTCAAAGTGCTAAACGTTTTCCATGATTTTTATATGGAGGAAAAAAAACTTTCGTAGAATGGTTCTCTTCAGGAGACTTCTAATACCGAACTGTTTATTTAACCATTTTTTAATACTAACGATCTTTTAATGGTTTCCCTACTGTATTTTTTGGGGGTTTCTGGTTTTTATTTGGCGGACCTATAAAATATACAAAGTTATTATGAAAAAATTGATAAATAAACAATTGGATAATTGGGAATCTCCTGAAGAGAAAGAGAGCCTACCAATTCTACGAAAAGTTGTTTTTTCCATATAAAATATGAACATACATGGAAAACTTAGAGCGCTTTGAGCGACCTCTAAATATTTTTGGATTTCAAAATGAAAAAAACATGCGTTTTTTTCGGTATATAACATTCGCAGGGGGTCATGGAATAAAAATTCCGACTTTATTTTTTCCACATGCATGTTTGTACCACCCTAATGTACATACATAGATTTGTTGGCATTCATAAATGTACACTTTTATATACGCTTGTATGAATGCAAGTAAGTATGTGCTAACGCAGAACCTTTTTCCATCTTCGAAAAGCGCCAGCCCTGCTTCAGTGCTCCACACGCCAAGCCACTAGTTTTTGAACTCGTAACATGATTCCAGCTAAAGTAAAACTTGTTTCGTAACAATTTTATTGTCTTACTTTTTTCCTTCTCGAAATGTGTTTCGCCATATACAACAGTTGTGCTCTTGTGGTTACGTATGTAGGTATGAACAATTTCGTAGTTTCACACATAATTTTTGACCAGTGTCCTCACAAGTGCCGCCGCATAATGCCAACGAATATACGTACATATGTATGTACATATAAACGCACATTTGTTAAGTTTTTTTTTATACTGTTGTTGCATTTCTTTGAAAATCGCTTAAACCAATTTGACGCTTGAATTTTTAATTATCTTTGAGCCAAGTTCTTTTTACTCGTATTCTTTTTGGCCCTGCTGTGATAAACTTTTAGCGCTGTCTTTCGCGAAATGAAGATTGAAATAGGTGGTATTTTCATTTTAAATGAAGAAAATAATAAATAAATATTTAAGGACTCCATATCTTTGAAAAACAAAATATTTAAGGACTCCATATCTTTGAAAAAAAAAAATCCTACAATTTTTATTACCATAAAATTAAGGCAAACAATGGTTATCTTCTCCATTTGAAAATACTTACCTCCAAAAATCGAGTTTTTGTATAAATAAAGTCAAATAATGAAATTTTCGGAGGCAGTTTCAAATCGGTCCAGCTCACGTAAATCTTCCGGAATATTTTGGCGGAAGTCTTGAAATATAATATATTTTATATTGCCAATGAAAAACAGTACCGATTTTTTTTTTTGAAGGTATAGTGATGCACCTTAATGTATTTTATATATCTGATGGAAAAACCGGAAAAACTATTTTGGTAATGCAACCTAATATACTTGTATTTATAATCAGAATTGAAAAACGAAGCTTCACCACAAGCCAAGAAAACAAATGCTTCGATAGCAAAAGAAAAATAGCGTTAGAGAAATTTTGGTTTTAATGGTTTCTTGATCCAGAAATGTTCTTACAAGCTCTGAAAGCATCTCCACTCGGGGCTCTTTATATTTCAAACAAAACCTGTAAAACGGTGTCATCTGTACAACCTTTCGATATACATATGTAAACGCTATAATTACGCATTTACGTTAGATTTCCATGGCTTCGCTTATCAGCAAAAACCAGTGGTGGGTCCACAGTCCTTTAATCAGATAAGGCGCTTGTAGATATGTGCGAAGTAGCGAGTATTGTTGAACAGCAACTGCTTTGATTTGCCTTGCCGAAGTAGTATAGTCGTTCGTCAAATATCGGGCATCACACAAAAAAGCCTTTTCATCACAATTGCTTGTATTTGGAAAATCGAAAATTGCCCACCACTGGCAAAAATCATATCCGTCTAAATTTTAATCAAAATTCCAAACCTGAACCTAGCAACTGGCCAAGCTTGTGCTGTACAAATCACCTGTTTAAGTGATCATTTATATACACATGTTGTGTACATACATACATATATGTGATAAAAACTAATTAATGAAATGGACCGATAGAAAAAAAAAACATATTGCAGATGCTGTTCACAATTTTAAATACGCATTTATATTCATATACATATTTATTCATATATGTATATGAATGTATTTACATATATAAATTTGTATAGTAGTGATGATAATTGGTTGAATATTAATGAATGAATTAATTAATTAACCACAGATCGAGAGCAAACCAATACATAGCTGGCTGTCAAAAGAAGATATTCGATGTGGTATCAGATAATGAATATGTTTGTTGGTAAATAAATGAATTCACTGAATTTTTGCCGACAACAACCTGTTATGTTTTATATTCTATTCAGTCATTGGTACATAGCAACAAAAGTTTAGAAAAATTTTTAAAATGAATGAATTACTCCATGCTAAGTTTTTAGTTGTATCTCTATTTTCTGCCCATTAAATACTCAAATGATGCCATTTTTTTATAAAATTTATGCGCGATAAAGAATTCTATGGGTCATAACACCGTGCGACAAAAACAAAAACAAATTCGAAACACACATACTCACAAAACTGTGGGCCAAATATAGTAAAACTGCGTTTTAAGTTTTTCTCTCAGACGAAAGAAATTTTTTTTAAAGGACTTTGTAGTTTTAAAGATATGAGTAACTTGAAAATTTATTAAAAAAATAAATCCAATTATAACAAGTAAGAAAGTCTAAGTTCAGGCGGAGCCGAACATTAAATACCCGGCGCAAGTATTAAATATATGTTTTTTCACCTTTCCGAAACCTTCCGCTAGATGGTAAGCCGGGGTGTTTCAATTTCGAAATATTGAAGTTTCAAGGATTTATGAAATTTACCGTTATATGAGAAGCGGCCGTTATTTTAGTCCGATTTCAATAATTTTCAAAGTTTTGCTTATATGTGGCAAGCACAATAACCACACCGAGTTTGGTACAAATTGGTAGAATGGTTACCGATATACATATATGTGATCATAAGTGGGCGGTGCCACGCCCATTTTCCAAAATTTTACCATAAACGTATTTCTTGGTAAAGAATTGTTGCAAGCATCAATTTTGAATAAATTAGCTTCAATATTTACTGATTTATCGAAGATTTTGTATTTCTCTAAATTACCGTTATATGGGATGTGGGCGTGGTTATTGTCCGATTTTAAAAAGTTTCGGCGATTTTTTATGCTGTACCAAGGCCAACAACTGTGCCAAGTTTGGCAGAAATTGGTGCAGCGGTTACCAAGATATACACATGTAACCATAAGTGGGCGTGGCTACGCCCATTTTCCAAAAATTTATAATATTCTTATTTTTCGTCTAAAAATTATTGTAAATATCAATTTTGAGTGAATAATCTTCAGTAGTTACTAAAATATCGCAGTTTTCGTATTTCTGAAAATTACCGTTATATGGGAAGTAGGCGTGGTTATTGAGCGATTTTAAAAATTTTCGGCCATTTGGTATGTTATGCGAAGGCCAACAACTGTGCCAAGTTTGGAAGAAATTGGTGCAGCGGTTACCAAGATATACACATGTAACCATAAGTGGGCGTGGCTACGCCCATTTTCCAAAAATTTATAATATTCTTATTTTTCGTCTAAAAATTATTGTAAATATCAATTTTGAGTGAATTATCTTCAGTAGTTACTAAAATATCGCAGTTTTCGTATTTCTGGAAATTACCGTTATATGGGAAGTGGGCGTGGTTAATGTCCGATTTCGCCCATTTTCAATACCAACCTACCTTGGATTAAGGGAAACCTACATACCAAATTTCGTTGAGATATCTCAATTTTTGCTCGAGTTATCGTGTACACGGACAGACGGACAGACGGACGGACAGACAGACATGGCTTAGTCGATTTATTTTTTCATCCTGATCATTTATGTATACATTTGTCTATATCTATCTCGATTCGTTTTGGCTGTTGCAAACAACCGTTATGTGAACAAAATTAATATACCCTTGTGCACAAGTGCGCTCGGGTATAAAAAATTGCTGACTACTTTACATATAAATAAAGTAGCATGTTTTATTTAGAAATGGACATTTGCAAAGTGCAACCTTTAACCCACTGAAAAAAATATTTTAATAACAAAGCCTTATTTATTAGCCTTCGCAATGAGTGCTCAACTCGGTTACCTAAATTTTTGTATTTTTTTTTTTACAAAAAGTCCCTCAGGCTTTTTAAATTTGTCATTCTAAAATTATACAACTTTGTCACAAAGCCTGCTTCTATTATTCACATATTCAATTGCCAATGTACGTATGGGTCATTCCATACAATATTTACACCTCAATATTTTTTTGGGGTGAAATATATTTTTTTACATTCTTTATCGAAAAGAGACACCTATTTTTTATTTCGTCATGATATTTGGAAATCTCGAAAAAAAAAATTACCGAAATTTTGAAATCACGGAGAAGTATCTTTTTTTAATTGTTTGCAGTTAATAAACTATTTGTCGGAGAAATATTGTAAATATTGTGTGGAATGACCCGTATACATATATCTTTGCAAGCATGTAGCTCAATCAGTCATTCGAGACTAGCCTTTTAAGTCGTCGACATATTACAACACCTCGCTGCAACGCACATTAAAGAGCTGAAACTTTATCAGAAACTGAGGTGGGTAATCATTGCAATGTATCGACGCTACCGCCGACACCGCCAACAACCAACAACCAACAATTGTTGTCGCCGACATCGCATGGAAATTGTAATTGCAAATGCACCGAAGCTTAATACACATGCCAAGTGCCTAGTTGTCGTGTGCACTATGCCGCTGCCAACTCCATTAATTTGTACATATGTATGTAGGTAGTTGCTGCCACAAAAATAGCCCTGAGCAATTATTTGTTGGTGGTGGCTTTTCAATGTTTTTGGCGCAACCTGTTAACACAGTTTTTCTTACTGAAATTCGTTGTGCTGCGTCACCTCAATTCCAAGTAAAAATTTCTGTTCTTGTGTTGTTTGAATGCCACAAATTTTGTTGTAAATACAGGCGCCTTGATGCAATGCTAAGAAATTGGCTCTGATATTTATTTCAAATATGTACTTATAATAATATTTCTCAAAACACTGTGGATCGATACACACAGTTGTATCTATGTACATATCGCACACCGTCTTCAAAAGTGTCACAACTCAAAATAATAAGTTTCTCAGAATAATCATATGGGCAAGTGCGACTTTACCTTGGTTTTTTTTTAACAAATTATAACAAAAGTTTCCTCCAGCTTTTGCTGAAAGGTAAATAAAAGCTCTGTGTACATTTTTAGTACATAATTTCAAAAATGCAAAATTTTTAGATGTGGCTCTTTTGAAGGCGGTGTGCGATATGTACGTATGTATGTGTCCGTTTTGTGTGCTCGTATATACGATAGGTTTGGGCAATTCCCATATACTCGATAGTAGACGATGACGACATCTGTGAGTTCTTTGGCCAGTTTGCTGCCAATTGTTGGTGTGCAGGAAAATCTAAAATTTATATCAGTACGTATGTAAATAAATATAGCTTCTTAATATGTATATACTATGTATGTATGTATGTAAATATGTAAATATGTAAGAGCTTTTACAAGTACAAGTAGTAGCATGACGTGTTTTCAGCAAGTCTCCGTTTGCAGGCTCTCCCCCACCCAAACGCCACACACACTCAGCTCTGGCACAGTGTGTGCAACGTGATTTCCAAACAATTTTAGATTCACGTTTTTTTTTTGCAAGTATGTATACAACATTTGCAGGGCTGAAATTTTCTTGGCACAATCACTAAAAATGCATTAGTGGCAACATTTTGCACATGATTCATGCAACATGGCATTGGCTTGGCGCAATTCGGACGCTGCCAAAGGCGCATACAAAAAAGGGGGCAAAGGAAACTGGCTGAAATCAATCGAGCTTAAATTTGCCACGCCTTCTTATTTGTAAGCGGATCTGGGGTGCGTTTATCAGATGCTGTTGATTTAAGTTGTACATATATGTAATTGTAAATCATATACATATTTTTCTAATGCGCGACATTCGTTTGTGGTCATAGTTCAATGCTTCATATTATTATGCAACCCTCTTGCAAAATAAACTCCGCTATGCCTGCATTTCGATGCTTATCTGACTCTGACTCTTTTTGTGTGTCAGCCTTAATTCATAGTAATTTTTCAAGTGGCAACTTAAGAAATAAGTAAAAAGCGAAAGTTCAAACGACTATTGATTTTTTTCCCAAAGCAAACTACAAATTTTATATGCACAAAGAACAGATATAGGTACATACCAATCTTGATGTTGACTAAGCAAGAAATTTGAAATATTCAAGCAAAATTAAGAAAAAAATATTTACTAAAAGTCATTCACATTGCACTAAAACATTGTTTGGATTTTATAAATATTCCATACGCTCCAATTAATTGAGGCAGATGTTTCAGAAACCATATTGCCTGGCAATGGCAATGCTATTGGTCTATTTTGTTTATTTTCTATTATTAATTTTGTTAAGATATACATATGTACATACATGTGTATTTACATAAATAAAAAATTTTGGCTTTTTAGTTGGATATACAATGTCTTCCATCTATGGCGAATTCTTCGACGACAATATTTATACTGATCTTACTAATTTCCTTCCCCTGTGAGGGCTTGCGAACGGCAGTCACCAGATTTTAAAGAAAATCAAAAAAAAAATAATTTATTGCGAAATTAAAGAAACAGAGTTTTCCGATGGAAAAATATTTATTTTTAAGAATTCTCTACCATATCCCCCAAAAATTGTTTTTTCCCTATATAAAATACATGGAAAACTTAAAACGCTTTAAGCGACCTCGTAAATATTTTTTGTTTTCAAAATAAAAAATAGGGGTATATTTATTTTCGGTATAGAACAATCGTAGGGGGCGAGGGAATAAAAATTTCGACTTTACATTTTCACATGCGTTTTTGGACCACCCCAATGCACATACCCTCAAGCAAAGTCAAGTCCTCTTTCACCTAGGCTTTCCATCGTAGAGACACAGGGATCGATAGTGGAGAGCTTTGAATGTTGTTCAGAACTACAAAACAAAGGTTCGTGCAAAAATCCGAGATTCTGGGAAGTTCTATCCCAATTCAATGAACTTTTTTTTAATTTTAGTTTAAAGTAGTATTTCTTCTTGATAATGACAAATCCCACCATTGCTTTGTCGACATCAGCATTTTAAATGGATTAGTTGGAAGTGTATACACACATACCTACATACATAAGTTCCTGATCACCTAATATGACAGGTGGCACAAATTTATTATTAAAATTACATATTATTTTGACCGAAGTATTTGACATAAATACTTTAAGAAATTAAGTTAAATTGACAAAAAACACAATTAAACGCATAGCCTTGATATCAATATTTACTACAGATAACAGGCATTGTGAACCTAACCAACAATAAAATATGTATGGATTTGAAATCAAAATATGCCTTGTATTTTTGAATGTGCCATGTTTGTTGTACGGTAATAAAAAATTCAAATAACAGCTGCTTTGGCATTTTAATAACGGAAAGTGATGACAACAGCAAGAGTACTCAAAGCTCTTGGGTTTGCTGTTGGAATGCGGTTTGGTTTTTTTTTTTGTTTTAATCCCCTAAGACTAACCAAAGCCCAATTCGATCAATTTTTAGTGTCATATTTATAAATCAATACACTTGGCTGCACGGCTATTGCCAAATATTGAAACAGTATGTGTGCATTTATACCATAAGCACGATTGTCTTACGCTTTAATGCGATTAAGTCAGTCGTAAAAAAAACATGAATTTCTGTGTATAGACAAAAGTCAATTCTGGCAACTATCTTGAAAGCTGTTTACTGTCTTTCGAAGGACTAATTGAAAGATCTGCTAACGAGGAGGTCTTAGCGTTATGCTGTTCGTCTTATAGCAATCATTTTTTTTTTAAATTAATTTAATTAAATCCACATACCTACACTGCCGGAACAAAGTATTGATACAGCCAATTTTTCACAATATTTGCAAAAATTTTCATTCTAATGTTTTTCCGCCAATTTTGTATAAAAATATTGTTTATTCTACAAAACAATCAATTTTATTATAATAAAGTGCAAGTTTTAAGTAGCTAGCAATTATCGTTGATTTTTAGCAATTTTTTTCACGCAGTCTCTTCCATACAACATTTTTTTTTTCGAAAATACTTTATATGGACAAAATGCAAAACACCTTGAACAAAAAAATTCTCAAAAATCAACGCGATTTTTGACTAACTCCGAACTTGCATTTTTTTTACTAGAATTTAATGGGCTGCAAAACTGCATACTCAAAAAATTCTAAAAAATCCGATTGAAAAGTTGCAAATTTTGATGAAAAATTGCTCAATTTTCGCGAGTTTTGCACAAAGTTTCGGAATTATATTTTTATGTTTTTTTTTGTTGTTGAATGAATCATATTTTGATACAAAATTGGTGAAAAATATTAGAATGAAAATTGTTGCATATTTTGTGAATAGTTTGCAGTGCCAATACTTTGTTCCGGCAGTGTATATATTTTTCGTTTTAGATCAATAAAAATTAATAAATAAATTAGAAGAAAAAAATACTATCAAGAAGGAGTGAAATAGTACTTAAAAACTAAATTATATTAAACGGAATTTTATTAAAAAAACAAAACAAAACAAAAAAAAAAATAAAAAAAATGTAATGAGGTCCTAAAAATAGAACGAAATAAAAAATATATATTTTTCTTTTTAAAACAATAAAATCTAAAAATTCAAAAAAAAATAAATAAAAACTAAAAGAAACAGTTTTTAATGGAAAAACTAAACAAGTTCCTAAAAATTTAATGATACTAAAACCATATTCTTTTTTAGGGCAATAACAAACAAACCATTAAAAAAAATTAAATTAAGAAAAAATAAATTAAAAAAGAAAGGAAATACCTAAAATTAGTTTTTAAAATTAAATTAAAATACATATATATTTCTTTTTTTAATAAAAAATTAGATAAAAAAATAATAAAAAAATTCAGCTGCGTCAGGACTCGAATTCGGATCTCTCGATTGGCACGCCTGTGCTTTACTCACTCGGCCATGGAGACTTTTTTTCTAAGACTTTTGTGCTGGAATAACAAAAGTCTTCCGAACTATCTTGCCATCTGTCCTTCATTTGTCTTACGAAAGACTTTTTACTATCTTAGCCAGATTTGCCCTGTAATACATATATGTATGTATTCACATTTACATATGTATGTATACTTGCATATGCAGATATTTTAGTTATGCACCAAATACATCACACCACTATTTTCGCAAATACTAATTGGTGTAAATAAGAATCAAATAATAAGTATATACATATATATCAATACGAGCTAATGGATTTTTAACACATTTTTAACGAGAATAGAACTTCGTGAGCATTTTTTGTATTTACTTTTTTATTAATTGAACTACTTTTAAAAATTTTGTATTTCAGAAATTAACACTTAATTGCAAATCCCTTATGTGCTAATGCCTATCAGTAGATACACGCAACTTATTAAAATTTATAGCGAAACTTTTAAAAATAGAATGCTTCAAATATTTTTATTGTTCAATTTTTATGCATTTATTTTTAACTGTCAAGAGTTTTGTCCTTTCAAAAAAAAAAAAAAAACAATAACCTTGCTGGAAATTTACGAGCCCGTGGCTGTTTAATAACTAAGAGCCAATTTACACGACGACTTTTCACCCTGCGTTTTTGGCACGTTCCCTTTTGAAAAAGTTTTCGAAAATCCTCGTGCATTTACACGATGACTTTTTATTTGCGGCGTTTCTTGCGTATTATTGACATTTAAGCGTAAAATTTTCTTTGGTCAACTCTTTCGTTCTCATTTTTAAAGCGGAGCAAATCGCGATCTCAAAGCAAAAATACGAAAAAGTGAACTCGATTGAAGCGAAACGTCAAAAAAACCCCTCGATTTCGCTCACCGTGCGTGCTTGCCTACCCCGCTGACTTCGCTACACTTCTTGCCTACAAGCTCGACACGCATGACTTTCCACCCAGGGCGAAAAGTCATCGTGCAAATTGGCTCTAAGTCTATGGGCGCCATTTTTGAGCGACAAAAGCCGAACTAGAAACCCCAAATATATTATATTAATTTTGTGACGAAAATTATACGCACTTTAATGTCTATTACCTTCCATATTTGTCCAGTAATATCGCATTTCATTCTTCATCCACATATAGCAGTTTCGTCTAAAGGAGGAGCGCGGGGAGCGCCGCTCTGCCGTCCGAGTGTCTGTATGTAGATGTGTTTGTTGGTTGCTACACTTTCTACATACTGCCTCAGACATAGCTCAATGGCGTGCACCTCGGCTTGAAAGACAGATTTGCCTTACCTCATGCTGGTGAAAAGGAGCCTTCTGAGTTGTATGCCGTAAACTCCTGCTCCGACGTCTTGGATCCTTCTGAGGTTTAGATCGTTCGTCGTGCCAGTGTTTTTGTAAAGTTAAGTCTCGGAATCTATGACTCAAATGGTGGAAGTTTGTATAAGCTTATTTAATTAAATTGACTATTAAACTGTATACCCGAAATTTTCCTAAGAACTTTGATTATAAAGTTTGAAACTCAATGAAAATTTTAAGAGTTTTTCTAAATTTTGTAAAAAGTTTACAACTTTTACTTATATAATTTTTGTTACTACCTAATTTAAAAAATGGTGGGTAGGTTTGCCTGGGGTAAATAAAAAGCAAACGAATTTTTACGAAAATTCGCTGATTTTTTTAATGTCGAACTAAGCTTAAAACTGGGATTTATAAGGGTTTTGTTAAAAAATAAACTGTTTTCATAAAAATAAAAATAAATTATTAGTAGTCAAAACTTATCAAAAGATTAAATTTCTATAATCATTCTAAATTGAGACGTAATGAAATGTATGTGTGTATATAATACTAGCCAATACCCGGCGTGCTTTACTGCGCCTTAACAGTATTTTTGTGTTGTTTGATACCCGTATAGTAATATTTCATTAATTTTATTAATTTAATTTAATACAATTTTTCAAACAGGGGGCAACCCTCCTCAAAAATATTTATCGCAGTAAACTTTCCTAAACCTCTTTAGTTTGATATCCATATTGCAATATTTTTTTATTTTATCAATTGAATTAAATAACAATTTTCAAACATGTGGAAACCTCCACAAAAATATTTTCGGCTGTAAGCCTGCTTAAACCTCTTTCTTTTGACAACTACAATGCAATATTTCCTTTATCTTATAAATTACATAAACTACAATTTTCCAACAGGTGGCAACTCTATAATTTTTTTTCTTTCTATATTTTAAGTTAAACCTCTATTAATACATCAGTGGAAACTGAATTCAATTTCATGTATTTAGTTTTCGAGTGATGCGCATACAAACATACAGATGGACAGACTTCCCATATTAATTTTTCTTTAATATCTATATTGTACAGACATCGGCCTATAACAATTTTATTATATATATAGATTACTTTCTTTCTTTTCTTGCGCCAACCATAATCATCTTATGTATGTACATATCTATGCACGTATTTTTACCAACTCTACCCATGGATCTAGTGAAAACGAATAAGTTCATGTGAAAGTCTCATAGATCGCATTAGTGCCTGCTACAAATTAAGAAATCAATTAAGTATGACAATGGCTAAATGTATATTACATTACATTACATATACATAATTTGTATTGCAAATACATGTAGTTACTCATGAGCNTTTGCTTAAGCTACACTACTTGCCAAATTGGTAACAATCGAGTAAAATTACCATATGTTATGACAGCAACGCAATTCGCAACAAAACATACATATGAAATGTGCGTAACAGTGCGTAAGTATGTACGTATGTATGTGAATTTTGTTGGAGGCGAGTCATATCCATTGAAATTTAGCCAGCTGACTGCTTGGCAACTAAAAATGTCGGCAATAATTTTGTTTGGCACTTAACATGTCGAAAATGTGTAAAATGTCTGCAAAATATTTTAAACATACATACATACATACATATGTATGTATATACATAACAGAGATGCCAACTCATTTTATCTTTCTCCGCGTTGGCCACCGCGAAATTTCCCGATTTTCAGTGAAATTCGCCGCACTGGCATAACTCCACTAAAAAACTAATTTTTTTTTAATTCAATTGTACATTTACCGGGTGTATCAAATTTAAACAAGTACAGTTTATCACGTGAAATCACATCCGGATTAATTAATTACACAATTACTGTATGCATTTTTCAATTTAAACGAAAGAAGAAATTGTTTCCATTAGGTAACAACTACTATTACTAGCAATTGAGGAATTGGGGAATTAAAAATTGAAGAGTTTCAATTGTGATTAAAAAATAAAATTTTACAAAAAGTATTCTGTACTCTAGTTAAGTTCTTTAATGATTTAAATTGAAAAAATAGTCAAAATTCCCCGCAAAAGCAGCTAAATCCTCAATTCCCGACAGGAGTCAAATTCCCCGCAAATCGGGGAATTCCCCGCAAGTTGGCATCGCTGGTACATAAGTACATGTGTATCATATATGTACATATGTATATGCGTACATACCTAGCTACATATTTACACACATGGTACTTCTAATGGTGCGTACGACTTTGAGCCAAAGCAATCAAGCATGGAAGCCAATTTGTATTGCTTGCATGCGTGAGCTACCTGGGCTACATACATACATATGTGCATACATACATATGTATTGATTAATTGGCATTAGTTTGACAAATACCAGTACATAATCTAAAAACACAAAAAATTACTCTCATTATTATACTATATGAACATATGTATGTATGTATGTATTTATAATAAGTACATAAGTAAATAAATAATTTTAAGCCATTGTATATTTGTCGCACTCTCCATTGTATACACTCATATGTATGTATGTACATATGTACGTACATTAATACAAAAAAAAAATATATATCTTTGATTTCCTCAATACATTGATTTATGCGTGGTAAATACGCACTGTTTGCCCAAAGATTTTTTGCTTTTCCATTTCCTATAAAATAAACAGGATTATTTCTTCAGACACATGCACAAAAATACATACATAAGTACCTACATACTTAACTTGCGTACTTGCATGCTCATACATTAGACCGGGTCGGTCCCCATACGAAAGAAGAAAAGTTTGTACTCACGGCACAGTAGGACATTTTCGACACATTTTGTTCAAAAATGGCTAGCTGCGCCAGTATTTTTACCGAAGTAAATATTTTTTTTTTCAATTTTTGGAACGGATTTTTTGTCTGGGTCCGAATTTAAGAAAAATTATTTAATTTTTATCTGCGTATGGTGAAAGTCCGAAAATTAAGAAAGGAAACCATCAATACAAAGCTATATTTTCTTTGGTGATAAATCTTAGATTTTACCACCTTGTTAAACACTTTTTGAGGGCGTTGACTTCGATTCCAAAGAAAGAATTACGAAATTCCAAATGGCATCGAATACCGCGTACTTTATCTTCAAAAAGGCAAAATATACGAGTTTCTGATATTGGATCATATTTTATAAAAGGAAAAGAAACGT
>NW_016166345.1:19027-24618 GCF_001687245.7 Rhagoletis zephyria | reverse complement strand
CCTCTCTGAGGGCGTGGGTTCGAATCCCACTTCTGACAAAGTTTTTTTTTCCATATTTTATCACTTTTTAACCAACTTCCAAAAAGGGAGGAGGTTATCAGTTCGTCGGAATATATAACTATATATATTTTTTATTTTTTTATGTATGCTACCGCATAGCTTTGGACCACGTCAAACCATTTCGATAATTCGTTAAGCAACGGAAAGGCAGTGTCGGTTTTTTTTTGTTAAAAATTACTTGTTAAAAATTACTTGTTTTTTTATATGTGTATTACCTAATCCCACTTCTGATTAAATATTTTATTTAGCTATGGAATATGCATTTTTGTTAAGCTTGGAAATTTAATTAAATCTGTGGCATTTTTTAAAACAACTTCAGTGGAAGTTTTGACTTTAAATTAAAAGATATGTACAAAGTTTCCTTGAAATATTTTATATTTTTATTAAGCTTTTCTTAAAAGCGCAACCCTTAAACTAGACCCGTGGCTAGTTAGTCGTTAAAATATTGCTTGAAAACCCAATGAAATATTGCTTTTGAGGGAAAATGACCCATCTCGAGATAAGTTCTTTTAATAAAATGCCACAGATATGTACTTCCAAAAGTATACTTATAAACATTTCGCACACCGTCTTCAAAAGAGTCACAACTCAAAATTTGGTATTTTTGAGATTATTTACCTTTCAGCAAAAGCTGGAACAGATTTTATTTATAATTCGTTAAAAAACCTAAGGTAAAGAAGCCCTTGCCCATATGATTATCATGTGCTAAGAAATAGTTTTTCGCATTTTCTGACAAACGGATCATTTTGAGTTGTGACTCTTTTGAAGACGGTGTGCAATTTGTGCTTCTGTGTACATTGTGTACATGCATATGCACATATATACATACCCTTGTGAGCGGCTAATTAAGTTAAGCGACATTTTGACCATTTTTTGCTATCTTTCATTTCTCTGTTTAATGTATATAATTTTTTTATAAAAGTTTAGCACATTACATCAACAGAACCACATAAATCCACATTTATGACTTCGTATACATTTATAAAAATTAAACAAACTTTAACAATTACATACACCCAAAAATGTTGAACTTTTTATAAAATAGTTTAGGCATGCAGTTTTATAGCCCGTTAAATATAAGTCGATTAAATGCAAATTTCAAGAAGCTAGAAAATCACGTTCATTTTTAATCATTTTCTTTGGCTGACCGTGCGCAGCATTTTCTCCTATATAAAGTATGCTCGACATAAACCCAATTTTAAAACCTTGTAGAAAACTAAAAATAAAAAATTCAACAAATTTTCATCCAAGATTCAAACTTTTTTCTCAGAAGTGAAGGTGGCCTAAATGACAGCAGCTTACGAAATTTCATGATGATCGTTTGAGTAGTTAAAGCGTGAGAGCGTAACAAACAAACAAACTCACTTTCGGATTTATAATATTAGTAAGGATGCTATTTTCTGATAACCTATTTGAAAGAAAATCTTGAAATACGATTTAACACTGTTAAGGTGTAACGCAAAAGTAATTTATCATCAGTATACTTTATTCAAATCTTTGCGTTTCAGTTCGGGAAAACTTTCACTTTTTAAGTCCAGAAGAACTTATTTCAATTCAAAGTTCATGCAATTTTTCCCCTAAATATATTTATTTGTCTATAGGCAATGTAGCTAAGTACTTGAAGCTTTCACTAAATTGTACTAAATTTGAATGGGCTATAGAACAGCGCACTCAAAAAAATTCCAAATAATTTGAAAAATAAAAATTTTAAAATCTGATTAAAAGCAAAGTGCAAAAAAAGATCATACGCAAATTTTTAAACGGAAGGGAACTACTAAATATTAATCATCGTATACACCCTGCAAATCTTCACCCTGCGATTGATACGCAAATGCTACATCCACCGGTTGTTGTCTAGACTTTGCATAACTTTCAAATTTCTACCGTTAGGTGTCGCCCTCACCGATATGCGCACAATTTACTAAAGGCGATTCTTTACTACCGAAAAAATGCTGCCCTTGCAATGCACTGTTTGCAGAAATACTATGAAGAGGGCAACATTTTTTGCATAAAAGAAAACGCCACCATAAAATACGAAACACAGAAACAAATAAAAAGTTAAAAAAGTAAGATTTCCAACAATTGAAATCTCTATAGCAGAAATATATGCAGTTCGTTTAATTAAAATCAGTAAAAATTTATGTGCTCAAGCTGAAATATGTAATCTGCCGCCCAGCAGACAAGTGTCAGGATGGCCGAGCGGTCTAAGGCGCCAGACTCAAGTGCAAACTTGCCCGCTGCGGGTTTTCATATGGAGCTTTCTGGTCCTCTCTGAGGGCGTGGGTTCGAATCCCACTTCTGACAAGAATTTTTTTGCATGTGTTTTTTACTTTTTTTTATTTATTTTTTATTGTATGTATGTTTACTTGTTTACCCTTATTTTCTTTTCAAGCAACTCAATAATTTTTATTTCAATTTTTTTGGCACTTAACCGCAAAGAATGCAAACAATTTTCATGTTTTCTGCTATTTTTCGCCTGAAATACAATTCTATTATTAATTTTTTTGTCCATAAAATTGCTAATTTCATTTTGCAGACAATTACAAAACAGACAGTAGCAAAAAAAAAACAAATAAAAAAATAAACAAATAAGTAAGTAGCTCTACAATAACAATGAGGTGATGACAAACCCAGCAATTTTCCCAAGCAAACGCGCGCGTGGGACTAAGAGTACATATTTTTACACCTCCAAATAAATTTAGTATATTTTTTTTGACTTATCTTGTTATTGTTATTGCTGTTTGTTGGCTACAAACTTTTTGTTGTAAATTAGAATATTTAAGTATGTTTTTTTTCCTATACATTCTACATACATAAGTATTTATTTAATTTTATTTTCATCATGTTTTCTATTTCAACGTCTGCCGTTTAAAGCTCATGCTAGCCAGGGCTGGACGATTGAATGGCTCGCTGTCTGGCGGACCGTTCGACTGGCTGGCTGCCTGCCTTTGGCTAACTGGCCGCTGTGTGGAGGCGTCATAGCGTTGCATCGCTTCGCCTCGTTGTTGAGGCTGTTGCTGCGGCACTTGCTGAGAGTGTCTTTCGCCTGTTGCTAATGGCCTTTGGTGACGCCAATCAATTGAGTTGTAGTAGCATTTTAAGAAAATTATTATTAAAAATTTTTCTGTGGCAAATAAGTTTTGTAGTTTTGAGTTTTCAATACCAAAACAAGTGAATAGTTCGGTAAGCGTAAGGCAGGTTTTGCTCTAATTTTGTTTATTTATTTTTGCTTGTAAAGTAGCTTAAGCGCGGTTAATTGGGCATATACATACATACGTAGGCAGAAATATTGCTAGGCAAGTTGATTTTCGTTGAAGAATTGATTATTGGCGCGAAAATTCTGTGATACGTTTCCATACGACTACGAGTACATATATTTTATTATAGCAGAGACGAACGCAATATACATAAATATTGGTTTTGGGAAGGTGAGTAAGAGAATTTAATACTAAATATTTTATTTCTAATAACTTTGCGATCTTATACATTTTAATATATAATATGTTTTAAGTATTTAAGCTGAATGCTTATAGAAAACTTTGAAGCTTGAACTTTGAACTGTAATACAAATTTAATGTACGTACACTCACGGACAAAAAAATAGGTTTAACTTTTTTTCTATAATTTTGTATAACATTTTTTAATATACTTTTTGAAAATGAAAATTAAAAGAAGGAAATTAGTTAATAAACTTATAAAAAGAGGAAAAATTATTTGACTTAAGAAAAATAATTAGGAAATTTGTGGTTTAACTTACAAAAATCCATATTGATTCAACCAAAAATACATATCACTCGTTTACTTCAATAGTGTCATAACTCAAAAAAGCAAATCTCAAGAAAAACGGGTTTGAAGTACATATGTACATACATACATACCTATTCCCATAGTAAAAATGAATACATATTTTGCCCCAGTAGGATACTGCTAATTGATGAAATTTTTGCACAATATTTGCATTTTTTGGATTATTACACTATTGAAGTAAATGAGCGATATGTATGTACATACATTAGAGGGGTCCAAAAAAAAGTAAAGTCGGAATTGCACTGCTCTCACCCGCTAGGATTTTTCTTTATTTTGAAATCAAAATATATTAAGAGGTCGCTGAAAGCACTTTTTGAGGTTTTTAGGGGTCCCACAAAAGGTAGTCTAGTAATAGAAAAAGGTTAAATAAACATTTGGGTATGTACATGGAAAACTTTGAGCGCTTTAAGCGACCTTTAAATATTTTTTTATTTCAAAATAAAATAAAAAGGGCTAAGGTTTTTTCGATATAGAACAATCCTAGGGGTGCCAAAATTAAAATTCCGACTTTACTTTTTTCACATGCATTTTTGGACAAACCTAATGTACATACACACATAGGTATGCGATATTTTGGCAAATTTTTGTTATTTTTCTCTTGTTTATTATTTTCTTAAAGCCTAGCTCATTATATAACAAGCCCCATATACCTTACTCCAAATTTAAAAGTTAAACTAAATTATAAACATTTCTCAAACTTTCACCAAAAACTAATATTTGTAAATCAAAATTTGTTGGAACATTTTTGGTATGCAGTTCTATAAACCAACTATTCAGTTCTAGTATTAATAAAGTGCATGTTTAAAGCGGCTAATAACTCGCGTTGATATTTTTTGCTGACGCTGTGTGTTTCTTCTACCACATAGATAATCTCGAGTATACTTTATATCAGTAAAAAAAAAAATTAAAAACCAACGAGAATTTTAAGACATTTCACATTATTGTATTAAAAGTTAATGGGTTATCAAACTGCGTTCCAAAAAATCTGATTAAAAAGTTAAAAATTTTTATCAAAATTTGCAAATTTTGAAATTTGCATTTATAAATGTTCATACATATTAGAGATATACGCCGCCGAGCCACGCCGCCGCCGCACAGTGTAAGATTTGACCCATCTAGCTACTTTTAATTCTGTAATTCGAAAACTATTGAAGATAGATTCATGAAATTTTGAACAAGGTACGTTATAAGATAGGCGAAGCTTTTTACAAAAAATTGGTAATTTATAGTTACTGTTACGCCACCCTATTATATAACTACAATTTTTTAAAATACAAAAACTGAAATATTTAGCTAACTACAAAGGCTAAAATGCCCAAAATTTATATTTAGAATTTCCCTATAACAAGGAATTATAAACTGATAGAAATGGACTTAAAAATAAATATATTTTTTTAATTATGGGCGTGGAAAATATCGAGATAAAAGTCAAGTTGGGTCAACAAAATTTCGTTATAAGTTCAATATTTCTTGCTCTATTTACAAAAATGGGATACCGTTGGAAATGTAATGAATCAGGCTTTCTCTATTCAAAGCAAAAATACAAGAATTTGTCTCGGTCGAGATAAAATGCAAATGAATTACTCGAAGAAAATGAAATTCCCAGTAGGCCAGAAAAAAGAAAATTTCATCAAAACCTGCACTTTCCAGCAGCTAAAATTGTGTTGTTTAAAGTCTAAGAGCAGTGGCAAATAAACTGAGATACAAACTTTATCGAATAGTGG
>NW_016166345.1:0-13923 GCF_001687245.7 Rhagoletis zephyria | reverse complement strand
GTACTGAAGAACTATTGACACTAAATGCTGTGCTAAAGCATCAATGCTCAATCGATGGCAATATCCAGCTCTCCAGACAAGGCGTCTCAAGCATTTGGAGTCACGATTTTTCAATAGCTTGGGCGAGATAGCGGAGGTGAAAATATCGAACCTCGACGGCTTCATACGGGATAGTAGATGATTTGACAAACTCTGTATGGACTAACCTCGGTTAGAAGGCTGTGCCTCCTCTTGTCACTCATAGAGGGTATTCGCCTCCGAGTGGAAGTATGAGTCATTCGTACCTAAAAGTCAGAGCAGCGGAGATAGGGTTCCTTTTTGAGGAGTGTACCTATACCCAGAATGTCCTAATGTTACTGAACCATTGCTTGATACTATTTCTTAGCATCCGTTCAATCCACCTGCATTCCATCTAAGGTGAGATACTTCCACTTACTTCGATTGTTTCAAACTTGTTGTATAAAGCTTCCTCTATGTCAGGGGAGACAGCGCTCAACTTCATATAGGACGATTCTTTATTCTAGTTCTTTTTCTATTAACGTCTAATTATTCTTGCTTTATTAAAGGTTATGCTTCGTGCTACAGCGATTCTTATAGAACGTGCTATAGGTTTTCAGCTAATGCATTTATTTTGTGATATTTAAATTTAGATATGTAATTAAATGCAATTTTTTTATTCATTACGTTACTTCTCAATATTTCAACAGATTACGTAAGAAAAAATATCAGTCCGTACCTAGCCGCCTGGCTTTGCCTCGAATGTCACTGTTCCAAAATATAAACTACTCACGCGGCTCACATCGGCGCGATGCACGTTATCGAATCATACAGGGACGTATATATAATTTTCTGGAGCGACCACGCGGTTTTCTAGCCATCTTTTATCATATAATGGTGTAAGTTGATGACCTTCTACATAAAATTTCTCAAATGTTTATAGTTTATTAATAAACATTCCTAACCATACCTCCCATGCAGTTTCTTTATGATCCTTGTCTGCTTAGCGTTAAGTATTTTTACCACAATCCCCTCGTATGTGAATGAGGCATCATTTTCTCTATATCGCATGGAGGTGCTGGTGGTGTTGTGGTTAACGTTCGAGTTCGCAGTGCGGTAGGTAATTTAGTACGAGTACCGTTGAGTGCCGAGCTTCATTTCCATTTCATCATCTCTTTCCACACTCTCTTTCAGTCTCTGGTCGGCTGGTGTGCGCTCACGTTATCAGGGCCTTTTGGGACGCCTTAAGTTTATGACTGGCACATTTTGTATTATAGGTTTGTGTGACGCATATATTATTCAGCTTAGATTTCACGCTTTTTATACTTGACATCGTTTTATTGTTTCTTCACAGATCTCATAACCATTACCGCCTCTGTGATTGCGTTATGTCAGGGTGCACCAAGACGCGAATTTGCCGTCAGCACACTGCGAGTCCTAAGATTTTTTCAAATCTTGCGCATGTTGCGCATGGATCGACGCGGTGGTAGCTGGAAACTTTTGGGCAGCGTTGTCTATGCGCATCGACAGGTGAGTGGTTAGCTTTTCGCGTCCTTTAAATCCTTAATTTTTCGAAGGAATTCTTCTTTTTTCAGGAACTAATCACTTCTGTTTACATCGGTTTTCTCGGCCTAACATTCTCTGCCTTTCTTGTCTACTTAGTCGAACGTGATGTGAATGAGCAGTTTAGCAATTTTGCAAAAGCTTTATGGTGGGGTGTGGTAAGTAGCATTTGGACAGTTAGATTCTTTGCAGAAAGTTTTTACGCTTTTCTCTTTCTTGAAGATAACGATGTGCACTATCGGTTATGGTGATTCAGTGCCTATCACTTGGGAGGGCAAATTAATCGGTTCTATCGTAACACTGCTGAGTTATTCTTTCTTTGCGCTACCTGCGGTAGGTCCATGAAATCACTAGTTATCTTTTTAGTATATGTATCGCTACGATCTCATTTCAGGGTATTTTGGGTAGCGGTTTTGCCTTGAAGGTCCAGCAACAACAACGTCAAAAACATATGATCAGTCGCTTTCAGCCAGCTGCTTCATTGATACAGTCTGCTTGGCGTTACTATGCGGCAGATGAGAATTCGACAGCGGTTGCCACTTGGAAGATACACGAAATACCGATACATTTGCCGAGTCCGACAAGCTCGTGAGTGTAGTTTATAAAAAGAAGTTTTTTGTTTAGGTATTTTGAACTGGTTTTCTGTCATCGCCTACTCAAATTTGGTTTGATCGTAAGCCAGTTTCAGTGTTGTGCAATCCCCAGTGTTACTTTTCGTTCTCTGCTTTGCTTTTAAAGTACATAGGTCAAGCCGAACTGTTGTGCGCTTCTGCTTTCTGAGTTGTATTTTTATTCTTTAGACGAAGAGCTTTTTAACGGGTCAGTTATGGCAAGTTTTCTGTTCCCATTTTCATTTTCTTTAGCGGGCACAGCAAATATTAGATACATTCCTTCCATACCACTCTAACCGCTAAATTTAATGTAATGTTTCTATTCCCCACCAGCTTCAAAGTCCAAAGCCCCCTCAGGCGTCTACCCAGTCGTCGTCGCCGTAGTCAAACTATTCACTCTCCGGCCGATATTTTACATATTGAGTCTGCGAAGTCGGGACGTTATCTTACAGTTTTCAACGATAAATCTGTTGAGAGCACAGGTAAAAGAAAGTTATAACCTGACCAAGAAAAATAAGGTTTAAATAATAACTAACCACTTTCTTTAAGATGAAGACTGTACTCGTACACCAAAATGCAATACATTGCTGAAGAAACATAAAATTGCTATAAGATTTATAAGGATGGTAAGTTTCGAATACTTTTTTCAGAAGACTCCTGAAAATGTAAATTTTATTCTTCTTGAATTTTCCAACTATATCAAAGCTTAAATTCATGGTCGCCCGCCGCAAATTTAAGGAGGCTCTGAAGCCCTACGATGTGAAGGATGTGCTGGAGCAGTATGCTGCTGGTCATGCGGATCTTTTAATGCGGGTGAAAAATATACATGCGAGGTACATGGGGAACAAAATTTGGGTGGCTTTATCTTTATAGTACTTCTCATATTTCTAGTATTATTTCCCTTTATTTCAATTCCAGATTGGATCTTATTTTGGGTGGTAAACGGGCGCCAAAAATAAAGGACGCCGCCAAAATTTGTTTAGCTTCCAGGGTGGTGAAGATGGAAAGACAAGTAAGATGTCTATCCTATTATCCATTTTATTCTATCTATTATCTATTATCTCGTACCTTTTATCTATTTTCTATTATCTACTATCCATTATGTTTATCTATTGTCTATTATCTTATATCCATTGTCTGTTATCTATTATCTAGTATCTATTATCTCGTACCTATTATCTACTATCTATGGTCTGTTATGTACTATCTATTATATACTATCTGTTATATATGTACATATTAGCAACTATCAACTATTATCCCAAATAATTTTCATTCCACTTACATAGGTCACCGGTATTGAAGACAAATTAGATTTATTGATCAGACAATATATGGAGGATCGTAGAAGAAAAGAAATTGAGAGAGAAGATACATCAGAATTAACGCCAGTACTGGAAGCAGTCAATGCCGAGTCAATTAATAAAAGGGAGAAAGAAAGTATATCTGCTGCCGTAAAGGAGGCTAAAAAAGCTAATAGAACAAGGTACAATCTAGCTAGGTTTATTTTTAAACAACTTCTTACACTCTTTTCTCTTACAACTTATTTGCTCTCTTCTTCAGCCTGCCCTCTATTGTATATCAGCCCCATCTGCCGGCTAATATCAATTATCCACCACATAGGGATCTAAAATTACCGCCACCGCAACAACGACCGGATAGTGCAAGTAAACAGCTTTAGTAAATGTCATACTCTATCCACTCTGTCTATTCCTCTCATGCACGTTCGCCTGCACCCAATTTGAAAATACATACTTTATCAACTCACTTGTCACTGTTGTGTACTCACTGCACCTGTTTTGTGGATTCGTGTACATATGTATGTAGCTATTAGAGCGAGAGCTTTCACTTCGTGCGCTCTCATATAAAAGAGTGACGCTCAGCGAGCACTTTACAAAGCTTCTCAAGCGGTATATGCTTTGGTCCTAATTGTTGTAAATACTCGTACTTTAGCTGTGGGTCGTCGTTCTCGTATATTTATTGTCTTTTGTTTAAGAGAAATATATTTTATTGAATTATGTTTTTTATAATTTCTTGTCAAAAGTAATTTTTATAGATGATTTGGGCAAAGTACAGGAGGGGGACATTTTCGATGAAGAAGAGGAGTTCAGCGAAGGCATGTATGCTTCGGTGGAAGAGTACTTGGGTTGGACGTGAAGGGAGAACGGAAGCAATAAGTGCTGAAAACTTGAAGAGTGCCCTTAAAGGAGCTTTAGAAGTACATAGATAGTATATGCATTAACATTGAACAAAAGTTTATTTATGTGTTATAAATTAAAAATAAATATATTTCTACTAATTAGTTTTTGTAAAGGGCGTTTTTTGGAATTTTTTTTTTTACTCAAGTAGTGAGAAGCTTGTGTCGGTGACAGAAACCTCACTAGGGTCAGCCAGGAACGGTGATAACACAGTTCGGGGCATTTACACGGGAGATATAAAACCTCTCTGCATGCTTACCCATTAGCAAGTTCCCTGTTAGAGCCCCACAACGTTAGATATATCTCAGCGAGTAAACACTTCGTGACCGCTTTCAATCCCCTTTAAACCCCATCTGCCTGCGAATTCGTCAGTCGTATTTTGACTACATATGTATTTCTTCAGCTTGTTTTTATACAAATTCCCTTGTGAGCTGGCATATGGCATACCAATTCTTTCTTTGCCAGGAACAAATGATCTGTAGTGTTTGGAAGGAGGCAAAATTAATTTAATATAAAAGGGTGTCCCTGGGTTGCAGGTTGACAGTGGAATGCCTCTCTTAAGCTGAGAGCTGCCATCTGCAGTTCTGCCAAATCCATTTTCAAAGCAAAGCTTAGCTTGATTCTGAGCCTTTCCGGCTTGTGGAATAAAGACAATGGTGACATTTATACATACATGCCAACAGTATGTGATTAGGCTTGAAACAGGTCTTGAAAAATAATTGAAAGTCATTTCGCAGACACTTTCAGTGTCTCAGTCAGTTGTGTGTTATTCCGTCCGCTTCTGCAAATTTATATGGTTTAAAACTTTGGACTTCCAATTTAGCTTTTTATTTCGAAACGGATATTTTCATAGGATGAGAAGAAGTAAGTGAAGCTTTATTTTCCAGTACGTAAGTATCAGAGAACAGCTTTGAGTATGATCGAGCCTTTTTGATCACACTCACTAAAAATCAAGCAGAAGCGAACGCCACACTCGGCTACTATGTGTTCGATCGAGATGCATACCCGACAGCTGCTTTGGTTACGAACGAGTCTGTTCGATCACCCTCGCTATAAATTGAGCACAAGCGAACACCACACTCGGACACCCGCAGCTAACCCGAAAATTTGTGTAACAATGAAACGGACACCCGAACATTGCGATAAAATGCAGGACAACAAAGAAATTTACGCTGAAGGTAACTGGCGCCAATATGTTCCCACAAAGCATACGAAAATGTTGTTGCTTTGTGCTTGTGCATACGCAATGAAAAAATTAGAAGCGAAGTAGACAAAAATGTTTTTGCATCTATTTCGTATAGTTTCGCGTGGAAAGCTGTGTGTGTATATATTAGAACACAGCCTAAAACTATGTAGGTACATAAGTACTTTTACAAAAAATAAATGTGCACCGAGTGTATAGGGCTTGGGCATTGCCGATCTACACACATTTATACCTAAATGGATGTAGGCGTCGTGATGCCGCATTTTGTATGAGCAAAAATATAAGAAATGGTTAAATGTACACTTAAACAAACTACCGAAAAATTCAACCTTCTCTTTACCCTCTACGCACAAAAACTAAGAACACCGCGATGAGAAGGCAACATTTTTTGTAGAAACAAAAACGTCATAAGCCAATCAAGAAAATTTTGTGCACACTCGGGTTGAAACTCGAACACCCGGGTATATTGAGCTGCAAAGCACCCGAACCCAATCAAGTATGTATGAAAAGCAATCGGGTGTTGTGGCCAACATGTTCGTCTTGAGCTCAGTCGATAACGAACAATACTTCTGCTCGTATACAGAGAACGATGCAAAACGGGTTTTGTTAGATGATCGAGTATACACGAAAATCATGCACCCGCTGCAGATGTCTGGTAAGTATACATACTTATTTACTTCCAATGAGATACGCACTCGCAAAATATTTACCCACTTTATTATTTGTATAGATTTTTTTTTTAAATCTGAATAACAGTTCTCGTCACCAGTAGCATGAAGCTGCCAGGAACTCAGCGCAGCGCTAGTAAATTGAAAATATTTAATTTATTTTAATTTAATGCCTCAATCGTTCTGTACGTCAGTGAGGTGTGCCACCAATTATTGTTGCATTCCAATAACAATTGTGTACATACACGCATACATACCGTGGGTATTTGTGGCATTGGCCACCGGCTGGTGTTGACAATATTGCGACATTGTTACTTGTTGCCAATTTAATATTTTTATTTACTTAAAATATTTATTTCCTGGGCTTTCGTACGTACTTGCATACTGATATGTAGTTAGTTGGAATTGTTTTTGCTGTTTTCTCAGGTTTTTGGACTTTTGGCCATACATACATATGTATGTAAATATGTATACATACAAACATGTGCTTAAATGAGTTAATACATTGTTCACATACGTATTGCACACACTGTTGATATTTTACTATTTACAAACAATAATTGAAAAATATATACTCCTCTATACTAAATATTTTTTTACTCGCGTAAACTCGAAATTGTATACTTGTATTTTTGGTTAAAATAATATGCAAGAGATGTAGTCAAAGTATGGAATCGCAAATGAGAGTATGTATTTACAGTGTTGGTGAACTCGGGTAAATAAAGTGGGAATCGCATATGTTTTAATAAAGTCAACAACAGAATTGATATATATAAATGAGTTGCCATAGTTGTGAAGATTAATTTATCTTCAAAAGTGATACAAAAATGCATCCAAGGAATCATATGGGGAGGAAAGGGCACCCCTTTGCAAAATAACTTATAAGACGGTTGGGTAAAAAGCATCTGAAAGCTCCGTTTCGTTTTAAAGGTGCTAGTTGAAAAGGTGGGTGATATCGGATATTTCTGGGTTAGGAAGAGCGATAATTGCAATTTACCTGTAAAAGCATCGTAGGGTCTGATCAGTCTTTGTAAGATACTATAGATGTAAGATGAGGACGGCTACAACTGAAAGGTGGACGATAACAATTTAAGAGTTAAAGCAGTATAAACTGATAACAATGCTGATATATTTTAGAACGAATCATCGTAATACCTCGCCAAATTTGGTTTGGAGAGAAACTGGCTTCCAACACAGTATCATCTTCCTTACTATTTTTGTTTTAGAACACTAACAGGCATTCTTACAGGAAACTGTAAACTAAAAGGGCATATCAGTGGCTGGGGCTTTGGTCTAATGATCTCTGTCGGTAACGCGACTCAATCAGGGAAACGCCAATTTATATTCTCATTGAGGTGATGCCGTCTGCAGTAGACGTGAGAGGTCTGGGAGGAGCGCTATTTAGGTAAAAAGAGAGGTATTGACTATATGGTAGCCTATCTGGAGTTTTACACAAGAAATAAGAGAAGCGGCCAAGAGGCCGATAAAGAGGCTATTCGTCTCTGCATTGACGGCAGTAAGATTTACATCAACGTAAAGCTATCAACTGGATGATAAATGGGCTGTCCCGCTCTACACTGCCGGGTCCTAAATTGGACCAGGGTGCAGAGCCAAGAACTTATAGTCGTTTTACCTCTCAACTTTCCAGGGGAAGTGTAGGGATATTTGTAAAGCCTGTAAGAACTTACTTTATAAAACCATGAACAGCATCAAAGAAAGTATATTCGGACAACAGTTCGACGTTTTTAGCAAAATCATATATCCAGTTCTTATGAGAAGAGGACTTTCCCATAGACAAAGCCTTCTCAACTGTATAAGACGTCAAGCACTGCTGGCAGGGCATTCCGATCTAAACAAGGTCAGATCGATAAAACAATAGCCATTGTACGTGTAAAACCCGAGTCATTCCGGTACACAGAACCGGTTGTCAATATTGGCGTCCGACAATGCTACAGATTATATTTTTCGTCGATGTTTCTCGCTTCTTTACTGCATGGAGTTCTTAGCCTACCCCCAACAGAATCAGCATCGTCGCTGGACGCAAGAGTTCCAGCTGAAAGTAGGTATTCACGTCGACGGCACAGCAATACCGACGTTCGTGAACCAGTAAATTGTAGGCATTATCTTTCGAAGCTTAACTCCGTGCGTACGTATTTACAACCGCAAGCACTGGACTTAAAGTTGTACAGACTGGAAATCAACGATATTCACAGAGAGTCCTGATAGACCTTCACTGCTACTTATCCAGACTCGAGACTGAGGTACCGAAAATATGGATGACAGGCTTTTGAAGGTGCCACATATGACTTCAAACACCTATTCACTTGCTCTCTAAACCCACTCAGTAAGCACCACTCTAATCGCAGAAACTGGGTTTACATCACTTGAGTACCGAGAAACAGTGGAATGATGGGCAATGAAATGGACTGTAGAGGCATTAATAGGCTCAGGACTCTTAATCGGGATGGCCTGGAACTCCGTAATGTCAAATTACTATGTATACTTATCTGGCTGAAGAAAAAAATAGAATACTGCTGGGCAAATACGAAAGGAAACACATAAGATAATTTATTATTTCCCTCACCTTACAAGCCACAACGTAGGAATAGTTATGGGCTTTCTTAGTGGCCATTTCAGTGTAACCAAGCAATTGTTGAACCCGGTATGGGTTTTTCTCCGACCTGTGAAAACTTTTTCATGAGGAACGCTTTGAAGCTCTTCTCAGTCTTAGTCTTGGCTTTCCAGGATTGCCGCATCTATATAGAAGTAAATGACATATATAGCAAATGTCAAGGGGTCTTTGCGTGGTATGTGGATCAAAGAATACTTGTAGCCAAATAGAGATTTGTTGCAATCGTTTCTTAGAACTACCGTTAGTTGAGCGTAACGACAAACAGTCGATAGGCTGGAGGATTAGGCAGAGTTTAATAATTCCGCTACAAAAACAGCAACGACGTCGACGACGTCAAGTGAGTTTGGTAATTTACCACATTATCTTCTATCCTAAGAAGCCAGTCTGGAAGCACTGCGATTAACCTATGTGAACTCACTCAGAGTCAGGGTCCTTTGTGATACCACATGAGGTTTGATTTTACCCCCGTTTGGTGCTTAGCAAAAATGTGCATAGGCTTATAAAATCCTTCGCTTCGAGCTTATCGAGATCTTCGGAGAAATAAATGCCACATTTTTTGCTCTCCATTTAAATAGAGCCTGAGCAATGGGCGAGCATATGTTGGATAGTTGCTTCTTCGTCCTCATCCATGCAGTTTCTATAGTAGTTACAATCCAATCACAAAATGTCCGGTGAGAACGGGAGCTCCAGTTATTATGCGAATGCCCAGCCTTCTTAAATTATGTAAACACTTAGTGAGGTGGGCATCTATGGCTGGCCGGAGTGTTTTGTCAACATAACACAACATGACAATGTGTGTGCTGAATATCTTAGCCACCTCGTTAAGAGATCGGCGGCATTGAGCAACTATGTACTTTGGAAGTCGGCGATATTTTTTCCACTGATTTAATAACCGCCTGGCTGTCAGGTGAAAATGTAGACATCATGACTAGGAATCATACCACACTGTACGATTGATGTTACAAAATAATTTTTATTTATTTTTTTTAATCCAGCTTCGAAATGTAGACGAAACTTACTTAATATTCCCTAATTGGTGTTTCCTTAACTTCACACACTGTTGTTTATACAATTTAACATAACTTGCAGCAGCGCAAAATCTGAGGGGTCGCATTTCAAAAGGGAAATGTCAAACGTATCAGCCGCGTAGGAAACCAGCTTAGGAATAGCAACACATGCGCAAAAAATTCCCGTCGCTCGAAAACGTAGCTTGTATCATATAATTACATACAAATACTTATATATAGTACGTACATAGTTGGTAATCAAGCAAACAAAGAACAACACACAGCTGCATAGTCAACCAACTACAAATCCACCAAGCATCCAACACTACTAAGTCAATCAGTCAACACGCTGGTATTTTCTACTTTCAACTTGAGCTTATTCTACTGTCTATTTATCTGTCTGTCTGCTTGTGTGTCTGACTAGTCTTACCTGTCTTAGCGATGTTGTAAGTTTTCTTATGTTTTTTTTTTTTTTTTAATTCGCATTGTTTTTTAACTTGTCTTATTATTACATTTTTGTTACTATTTACCAGTCAAACTTTCTTACTTAGTTTAAAAGTTGCTCTACTACTACTTAAGTCGTGGTTATCTGCGCATTACAGCGCTGCGTGAGCGCGTCTTTTCGTTGTTTTCGACTTTGACTTTGCACTTTCGCACTTTGCAACTTCAATGTGCCACACACACACACACGTGCCAACGGCGGCGGTGGCTCTGATGGCAACAACAAGCAACACTGATGAGCGATGAGTGGTGTATTAGACAGCAGGCTAAGGTAGGTGCATACTCGCATTGCATTTGCGGTTCTAGGATGTGAATGTGTGAAGGTTTGTGTTTATGCGCGCAGGCAATGCAACAACTTTTTGCAATATTTTGTACTTTTTTCACCTTCATATATTTTCCAGTTTTTTTTTTTTCACATGCATGCAATACATTGCGCTATTCTTATGACCTTATACACTTACACCCAGTTGACTTTGAAGCTTACAGCTGCCATCTCGCACCCCATGCAGCTAATGATTTTTAATATTTACTGCTGGCATGAACATATTTTTCTTCGTCACTTTACAGTAGACGCCACAGCTGTCTTACGTACCTCCCTATCTTCCATCCGTGTTAGCTTCCTTCTGTTGCATCAAACCTTATGCTCTGACTTTGTAGCTTATAATGTTTTAAAAGTGAAAGTTTCAAGCAAAAAGTTAACCGCAATGTTTTTTTTTTCTTTTCATTACTTTTCATTAATATTTTTTCTTCTAACTCTGCAATTTTTAACCGCATAGCGCGCTTGGCCAGTCGTTCATTATTGCTGCCAGCTTTATTCTTTCCTAAAACTTTTCCATTGCATTCTCGCTTTCATTATCGCATTCCTTTTTCATGCTTTCATACACTCATTGTGGTGTTGCTTGCAATTTTCTTTCCTTCTTATTTTCTTTCCCTGATCGCCTGCACCATTTCAATTGCGGTTACAGCGGTTTTCCTGACCTCTCAGTTGACTTATCGCCTTACCCGGTTTAGCTGTAGCTGCAGATCTGTGGCCTATCTGCCGCTCCACTGCAGCATTGATTTGCTTCATTGCTCACTCACTGATTCACCCAAACTCCCTTACACACATTGAACTTTTGCCACAACTTTGCTGCGTGCGCCCCTGCAACTCTTCCTCCTCTTTCCCGTCAGCAACTTAAACTATTATTTTCTTGGCTCGGCGGCCGTACATCTTTCACATTTCTTAACCCTTCGTTTTGGCTTTTGGTTTTGCGGAATTATGTTAGTGTTGCTGGTAGCAGAGTGGTGGAGGGCGCGCGTAGGTGGCGCAGTTGCTGGCAATAATTCGTAACTATTTTTCCCTATAAAGTTTATCCACATTCCAGTGCTTGACTCTACGGTTTTTATTATAGTTTCTTTTTTAATTTTATTTGTTTTTTGCACTCTTACAATGTTATGCGCACTGGTCACTCGACAATCCTTTGCATAGTTTCTTTGTTCTTGGTCATCGCACCCAAACGCCCCTCGCGTCCTCTGCTCTTTAGCGTATAAAAGTAGCGAAATTCTTTCACAAATATTTCTCATCTCTCTGCCATACTTTTCTATGAGATTTATTTGCTGGCATCGTTGCTGGTGCGGCTTTCACTGTTGCAACTTTACAACAAGCTCAAGTTCTCAGTGGCTACTGTTTTTTCTCCCTCTAATAAAACGGCCTTTGCGTTCCACTCTCCAGAGTTCACTTGTTTGTCCTGCTTTTGTTTAAAACCATTGTCCGAATTATTTTAATTGCACTTCGCCGTCCAAGTTTGTTCATCTGTCTGCATTTATCACACTCTAGTGGTCCTCCCTACCACTAGCTGGCTTTAATTTTCCTCTTTTCTTGGTACAACAGTTTCTCCAGTGTGGGTAGTGTAAACGTATCTGTGTGTCTTGTAACTTCCGTATCTTTGACAACCACTTTTTTTTTTGTTTTTTGATTTGCTGGTTTCCATGACTTTTTTGCTTTCGTTCTTCTTTGAACTTTAATTTCGTTCGCTTGGCCAAGGATTTGGTCAAATAATGAACTGCGACAAGTTTTGCGACTNTCCTTCTTATTTTCTTTCCCTGATCGCCTGCACCATTTCAATTGCGGTTACAGCGGTTTTCCTGACCTCTCAGTTGACTTATCGCCTTACCCGGTTTAGCTGTAGCTGCAGATCTGTGGCCTATCTGCCGCTCCACTGCAGCATTGATTTGCTTCATTGCTCACTCACTGATTCACCCAAACTCCCTTACACACATTGAACTTTTGCCACAACTTTGCTGCGTGCGCCCCTGCAACTCTTCCTCCTCTTTCCCGTCAGCAACTTAAACTATTATTTTCTTGGCTCGGCGGCCGTACATCTTTCACATTTCTTAACCCTTCGTTTTGGCTTTTGGTTTTGCGGAATTATGTTAGTGTTGCTGGTAGCAGAGTGGTGGAGGGCGCGCGTAGGTGGCGCAGTTGCTGGCAATAATTCGTAACTATTTTTCCCTATAAAGTTTATCCACATTCCAGTGCTTGACTCTACGGTTTTTATTATAGTTTCTTTTTTAATTTTATTTGTTTTTTGCACTCTTACAATGTTATGCGCACTGGTCACTCGACAATCCTTTGCATAGTTTCTTTGTTCTTGGTCATCGCACCCAAACGCCCCTCGCGTCCTCTGCTCTTTAGCGTATAAAAGTAGCGAAATTCTTTCACAAATATTTCTCATCTCTCTGCCATACTTTTCTATGAGATTTATTTGCTGGCATCGTTGCTGGTGCGGCTTTCACTGTTGCAACTTTACAACAAGCTCAAGTTCTCAGTGGCTACTGTTTTTTCTCCCTCTAATAAAACGGCCTTTGCGTTCCACTCTCCAGAGTTCACTTGTTTGTCCTGCTTTTGTTTAAAACCATTGTCCGAATTATTTTAATTGCACTTCGCCGTCCAAGTTTGTTCATCTGTCTGCATTTATCACACTCTAGTGGTCCTCCCTACCACTAGCTGGCTTTAATTTTCCTCTTTTCTTGGTACAACAGTTTCTCCAGTGTGGGTAGTGTAAACGTATCTGTGTGTCTTGTAACTTCCGTATCTTTGACAACCACTTTTTTTTTTGTTTTTTGATTTGCTGGTTTCCATGACTTTTTTGCTTTCGTTCTTCTTTGAACTTTAATTTCGTTCGCTTGGCCAAGGATTTGGTCAAATAATGAACTGCGACAAGTTTTGCGACTGCAGCAACACAAACAAATTATGAGTTAAATGCATTTTTAATTTGTTGTCCTGAATTTGATAGGTTGAGATGAGAGTATTTTTGGAAAAAGTTTGAAAGTACTTATAGAGTTTTGTGAGAAAATGGCAATCAAAGTCAGACTTTCGTCCATTTGGGTACACAGATGGACCTTATTTAGCTGGAAAAGGCAAAATCAGGGGCTGGAATATTTGGTATTATATTGTACAGTGTGGCAGCCCTACTGACACTAAAGGTCCACAAAATAGCCTCGAAGCTTATAAATTTATTTATTTATTTATTATTATTATCAACAAACAGGACGCTTACAGA
>NW_016166344.1:0-24619 GCF_001687245.7 Rhagoletis zephyria | reverse complement strand
CTGAGTACTTTCTTTAAATGTACACATGCTGGTAACATTTCAATGTTTAATGCAGAAATCTCACAAGCTAGCATCACTTTATTCAATTTAATACATTAATCCCCAATTACGTCAGATGAATGGCTAACGGTCCTGAATAGAACTAAGTACCTTTAAGTATGTATACGCCACTTAGTACTGAGTATTTTGAATCGATTCTATCGATGGATCAAAGTGCTGATTGGAAAAGTGTATATTTGAGTACTGATTTCCTTTGAGTTCTCTTAAGTTCTGAGTTCTTTTGTGAGTGCTGTGTACTTTGGAGTACTCAGTGTCGATGCTATTAAAAATCGGGTACTGTCGATCCTTTAAGGAATCGAGTTCTGGGTACTTTTGGTACCGATACTGCCCAACACTAATAAGAACTCGTTAGCAGATCTTTCAGTAAGTTTTTCCAAAGACAGTAAGGAGCATTTAAGATAGTTGTCAGGATTGGCAATTGTGTTACGAAAGAGAGTTGCCAGAATTGCACTATAAGAAGTCATCTAGATAATCTGGGAAGCACATCAAATATTTCGCCTCTGTCGAAAATTCTGACCCGGTGCTTCTCGAAAACAAAGGTTCAAGTGGTTGATGGTTTTTCTACCAGCACAACTTTTGAGCTTTTAAAAGATGAACTCTATAACGTACGGAGGTATAACCCTCCGTCTACCATATTACGAAGCTAGGATCCATCAGTATAGAAATGAATCCAATTTTTATGCTCCAGTAATCATATAAATATACACTTACATTAAACGCAGTTGTGTTTGTTCAACTGCTTCAGATTAACGCCGTTCTTTGTACTTTGTATGGTGTGAGAGCAGCCATCTTTTTCTCTAAGATTTACCACCAACCTGGCATAGCTGGCATACTTCACTTATGGCCAGTTTAAGTTTTCATCGCAACCTTCACGTCAATGGAAGTCGGATGAGCAAGGCTTCCAAATGGAAAACAAAACAGTTCCCAAGCCCTTAACTGGCGATGAACGATTTGCCCATCAGGGAAACAACGGCGGCTTTGGCATTCGACCGAGTGGCTCAAATAGAAAGAAAGACGTAAATTATTTCTCAAAATGTTTTGGGAATGCCCCGTTTCTGACGATCGATGAGAGCCGGCTCAGCGCGCAAAGGGCATCATGTCTGCCAGCCAAACCAAAATCAAGCGTGGGTAAACACTAGAGCAACTTAAAAGTAGCTTACCTCAAAAAGGCAGTGATCAGCAGAGAATACCTCAAAATGAACCTGTAAGGCATAGATCTTCCAACAAAACTAGCCTGGTGAATTCTTCTAGGATGGCTAGGGATTTTAACGAGGTAGATGAGGAGCATTTAATTCTGGCCTATATGGACAGAGGATAACGTGTTAACTGGTAATCTTTTCTGGTTGGTATCGGTAGGTCGTGTAATGGCATCTGATTTATTCACCGTGGTCCGAAACCTGTAGTCGGAGGTCATAAATGGTGTCCTGGACAGGTGAGCCACCTGCTGTGCTCTATGAGTAGGCGTTATCCCAACTGGGCTAACTTGTGACTGAAGCTGACATTAAAGATGACCAAAGAGACGAGATCCTCAACGAATTACGAGCAAGGGCTTCGCTAAAGCTTATACGGCTTCCTATTGAAAAAAATGCATCATTCAAGAGAAGAGTAAAAGTAAGTGACGTCGGGCAGCGGCAGTGATATGTCATACTCGGCGTAAACGAGGTTAGATTGCACTGGTTGTCGCAGACACGTAGCACACTTGAACAATTCGGAAATTGTCATTTGTGATACACCGAAAACTGAACGGAGACCATTACTTAGACACCCAATTACGAAATTGCTAATTTCAATGCCAGAGAGCTGCTCAGGGTTAGTTAGGAAAAGCGAAGTAAGATTTTTTCAAATTCACCTTACGAAACCTGGTCGGTCTAATAGGAGTGATTTCAACTCATCATTCTCTTGGCAGCTGCTATAGGAGAGATTCGCTAAAATTTTGAACCTACCATCAACAAAACGAGGCTTTGCAAACGTAAGGACCTCTTTCAACCTCCTCCGATGCCACACTATCCCTATCGAGTTATCAGCCACACAATTTTCCGAGATGGCACTTTTGGCCGGAACCCAAATGAACCTCACTGAAAAATACTCCGACGTGATTGTGAGGGAGGTCGGACATTCGCTGAACAGTTTTGAGTACACCTAACTAGCGTCATTCTTTTCAGCAGTGAATCCATCGCTTCCTTAATGGCAGCTATTTCCTCCTCCCGAAGCAAAAATTTAATTTTGATGGAGAGCTCCAGGAAAAAGACAGCCTCCAAGTTTTGATCCATCCTTGAAAAAATTCGCTGCTCTCTTAATGCAGCCACCTCGCTCCACCGAGTTATCCCTTGAGGGAATGCAGGTAGATAATAAGTTACTGGGAGTTATTTCGGAGGCGCAGTAATCTCTGTATTCAGGGATGAAATCAAAGAACTCCAGAGTCGTAATCCAAAAGTCGTTGCCAACTCTGCAAGAATATAGTGAAGTTATTGCCTGGAACCCCAAAACTGCATTAATTTAATTTCAGAAAAGGCCAATAATTTAAAATTTTCAAATAAATGGAGCATTTAAAATGTACAGGTATCTTATTTTTGCTCTCTTTGATTTTCACCTATTTACTCAGTTACCTTCATCCAGCTGCTAAACAAATAACAGCTCACTTGCCAGCGAATTGTAGAGTACCTCAAGCATTAGCACAACCTGTTTAAATAGAGAGTTTTAATTTCCAACTATTTCATTTAAATTTTTAATTTTTCAATTCCCTTAAGGTACATTTACAGCTAAAAATGTATGCATACACATATAAGCACACCTAACTACATACATACATATACTATATACATACATATGCTCATAGTGAGTGTATTATTTCAACAAATGCGCTCATGCGCAAATGATTTTACACAAACTTAAGTTCACGACGCCCAACGCCTGAAACTCTGCTACGATTGCTAGTTATTACCACCACAGTAGCATATACATATTTAGTTAACGCCCCCTTCCACCTCCTCTGCCACCTACCTCGCTAATTAAAGGTAGAATGAAGTTGATTTGCGCGCAGTTGTGCGGCTGAGCTGCTAAGCGAGTTCAGCTCTGTTGCTTCTGGGTAATTTTTGACGAGTAACTGTAAATGACCTTAAAGTTTGTAAAAGCAACAAAAAAAAAAGTGAGAGAATGCATTCACACACACTAATGAACAGTTTCTCGTGTGTGTATAAGTGATAGCCGACACGCATACATACATACATGCAGATATAATGTGAATGCTGCGAAGTGCCCAGGTGGTGGTGGAATATTTAATAATATCTTTAAAAAAAAGATGAATTTAAATATGAAAATGAAAAGTTGCCTTAGCTCTTATGGAAAAATGGAACGAAAATTTTTTATATTTAAGTGAAGTGGTACATTTCATGCACCGTTGCACAATTTAAGCGCACACACAGACACGCTCGTGGACTCATATTGGACGTGGGAATTGCTAGTTTATTATATATTTACATAAACGTAATTTTAGACTTAGAAATAATGATTTTGAATGTCAGCGATTTGCTTCATTTATGAAGTGAAGCTTCTAGGGTGGAGGTAGCGAATTAAAAAATCAACATAGCGAATGCAGCGGAAACTGTGATTACTTGGGGACGGAAATGCCTCCTAGGTGTATGCTCTAATGATGATACTGAATTAGAGAAACGTGTTAACCGGCGGTTTCAGCCAGCGGTGTATAGCCTACGTCTGTGAGACGTTTTTGAGGTTTTTTGTAGATGAAGGAAACGAACAAAGGTAAGATGAAAATAGAGATCAAAATAAAGATATGTAAAGACAAAAAGATGAGTGCAATGAGGTATAGTCGTTGTGCTGGGTATACTCAATAACGACTCTTGCGTCCTCGTTCGTGCACCCTGTGTAAAGTGAGAAACCCACGTGCGAGAGGTGGTAACCAATCTATTAGGAGCCTTGGGTCACGGCAGAAAGAGAGGTAGCTTCGGTGCGACCACTTCGACTTATTCGGGTTAAGGGCTCACCGAAGTCTGCACCGTGCTGCTTAAAGATCATTAGGCAATTGAAAATCAGAGCCCTCTCTCAACGAACAATAATTGCTTTCTAAAAATCTCGCATCATGCCCGTCCTTGTGCTGGAAAGTCGAACTGTGCGAGCTTTTTAAATACTTACATGGGCATAGTTAAGCGCATAAAAATACAGCGACTGCGCTGGCTTGGACAAGCTGTACGCATGGAAGAGGACGCTCCGGTGGAAATATCCATCGACTCCGCACCCTTGGGTAGCCAACGAAACCAAGGGCGTCCACGGGCACAATGTAAGGACCAAGTGAAGAAGGGTCTGTCGGTACTTGGGATGAACAACTGGGGCAAATCTGCAAATGAGAGAGGCAGCTAAACTAATTTTTTGTTTTTATTTTACCACTCATTATTGCTTTATGCATCCCTACCTTCCTTAATTGGTAACTTAATACAAATGCAAAAAATTTGGCACAGAATCTGTTATTTTTTAAATTTTTTTTCTCTTAAAGTTTGATTTTTTTAATTTTTTCATAAAAAAATTAAAAAAAAAAAAACTGAAAACAGAAACTATCAGTCCTACCGGAGAGTAAGGTATACATGGTTTATGAAAAATTTTATTAGCTTTGATTTGACGTATCTCGTTTTAAGATTGTTAAATTTGTCCGCAAGATATACATACGTGAGTAAGTGGAACCACTTTTTGTTTTAAGCTGAACAGCTAAATTTTAAATATCTTCAAAACGTATCCATAGAAAAATAAATTAACTCGATTTTCGGAATCACCGAGCAATTCTACATAGAAATTAGATAGTGGCGTCTGAAGAACAAAAACCAAACTAAAATTTGTGATCCAGTGTTATTAAGGTCATTGTTTATATTTTTCGTTTGTTTGGAGTTTAAAACTCTTATTCTACGCAACAGAAAAATTGGAAAGGTCGTCTAATGAACTGGCCAAGAAAAGCCTACACTAGCCTAAAAATTAGTGCAGGTATGACGCGCCCTATTTGGAATCAGTGGAGCCATGCCACTCCGTGTTAATGATATTCTTAAGGTAAGGCGAGAACTGCGGCAAATCTTAGAGCCACTGGGTGTTAATTCATATTGCTTTACGAGATGAGTGAGTGGGAGATAGAACCCGTAAACTTCCACACTGATGAGATAAAGCTTGACAGAAGCGTCAATTTGGGATACTTTACAAGGTTTAAACAACTGTCTATTTTGTGTTTATCGTGTAAACACAGCAAATTGTTTATTCAGTTGACAGCTTATTATTTTGCTAAATACAATTACATTTGTCTTGCAATTATTTATTATTTACATTTCGGAATGGCTTAACTGTTAACCAAACGCATTTCCCATCTCCCAAAATCTAATTTACGTACATATTCTGCTTGCATCGCCAATGTTTCTATTAAATTTTAATCCTATGCTTACATGTCTGTCCAGTTAAAACGCTTTAAGGTATGCAACGTCAAAAATATTAAATTAATAAACGAAATACAAAATTAAGAAAGACAGACCGCTTTTTCTCTAGGAAATGCAACGCCTTAACATAATAACTTTTTGCCAAGAATTTCAATTAATATGAAGACACCTGTAAGGCTTAAAAGATAATTGTATTTAATTGTTTTGATAATACTTTTGTTTAAATAAATTCAATTGCCAAACTCAAATATTTAGATGCTTTAGTACACATGTGCATAGATACATAAGTATCCTGTTCTTGTAATTGTTTTCTTATAAAAAAAAAGAAGTTGAAATTGCCGTTTAAAAAATTATTCACACATATTCACACAGGGTCCAAATGGACGAGCAGTTACCCTAAAACGCCTGAACTCCTCATGCGGGTGCATTTTTCTTGATTACAACACTATGTTAGTGATAGTACTGTCAATATAGCAGGTGGAAAACACTCCGCGCAGACAAATGTAGAAAAAAAGCGTTATAATAAAAGAAATTATCATAATTTGCTGAAACTTTACCTTTACAAGGATCACTTCACGGTGATTTCAAAAATCAAATCGGTTTTTTGTACCGATTACCAATTTCGAAAAACCCGAGTTTTTAGTACCGATTACCAAATTTGAGAAAAGCGGACCTTTCTTTTTTGATGGTTGTGTAAAAAATGAAATCGCTTTTTTTACCGGCTATCAATTTTGAAATATCCGGGTTTTTAGTTACGGTTACAAATTGCTTAAAAAGCGGAGTGGTCTACATATTTACGCTGAAAATCTGATCATAGTGTATTTTTATCGCTGCCAAATGTCTCATACGTAATTCTTTCAAAGGCGTTGCAGATTCACAAAAAGCGTTCCACCGTATCATCCTCTTCAAGGCAGGATGGTACGGTTGCCAGACGTACTGATTTTATCAGTACAGTACTGATTTTTCAATTCTTGAACTGATTTTATTAATTTATTTAATCAGTACGCTTATGTCCTGATTTTTCAAAATTTGTACTGATTCGTACTGAATTTTCAATTCAAACAAAATACTTTAGGATTGTCTTAAGGTTTTTACATATTTAACATTGGAGCTTGCTTAAACTGCACTGTAGAAAGTTGGAAGAAAATAATTTAATTATAGTTGACATGTTTCAAATAAGGTTTAATATGCCTAAGAAATTAATACAGCAAAAGTATTAATCGTTTTATAGGCACATTGCCGGGTATTTACGCACCAGTTGCGATAATATGATGGGGGTTAAATTATTTAAAAATAATGCTGACGTTTTTTGGCGAGTGTTGTTAGTTATCTCGAAAATATCTTTCAGTTTAATAACAGCAAATTTGAATATTCGAATGGTTTTTGCCTATAAGATGAAGCCATTTTTGACAGGCGATAATCGCCTGCAAAAGTTGACTTGCTGTCTACCTTGAGACGAGCGATTTTTGAATCACCATTTATACTAGCGAATTTTCTTTAGCAATGTCGAATCGCCTAGAAAGTCGCCTCATGTAAATTCAGCTTTCCAATTCTTTGCCCCCAATTTACTGACAATGTAAAAGAGTTTAGCATACAAGGCATAGAGTTAAATACTCTTTTTAGAAAATTCTTAGTCTTTCCATTCGGAAATATACATGAACTTCTTAGGAACTTTTCCACAGTTTAAAAAAATATATAATTTTCTTTTTTTTAATACCACACTCAAACGAAGAAACTGAGAGGATCTAAGCATAAAATTTGCTTCCTGGCGCAAAGAGAGAAACTGGCTTCCTAAATAAAATTTTTGAAACTTAACTTCAAATTAAGAGTAATTTTAAATGAAATGTTTTAGAATTCTTTGACTATTTAACCACTGAAAATGGAAATAATCTCATTATTGCTATTCAAATATGTCATAAGTATAAAATAGTTTATTGGCTCCTGTGTACAGTGATGTGTACACTCATGTTAAAATGATTAATAATTTTATTCTTTGTGAAATATATTTTATTTATATACCAAAATATTGTTAAAAACAAGTACTCTGGTGTTTTAAAGTATTATCTGTTACTTATGTTCATAGTTTTGCTTTGAGTAAAAGTATGCTGAAAAGTACTGATTTTTTAAGCATGGAAAAGTCTAACGTACTGATTTCGCACATAAATAATCTGGCAACCCTACAGGATGGGCAAATCGGGTTTTCATGTACGCCTAACACAGTCAGGTGTTTGTGTCACGTGACGTTACTAGTCTCAGCAGTCCAAAGCTAGAAAACTAGATAGACTTTTTGAGATTGAAGGCAGCATGTGTTTTGCCCACTTACAGCCCCTCTCTGCCTGCCAGTCATTGCTGAGCGATGGCCGAAGGGGCGAGTGCTGAACTGGTGGCGGACCGAGGAATGCCTGGTCTGAACCAACTCGGGCGAAATTGCCAGAAGTCTCGTTACCAGGTACTTCTGAGTGACTTGGAACCCAGACTAAAGCAAGCTCGTTATGGTTGTCAACATATTTTAGTCGAGGCTTGCCTTAAATGCATCTTGGCTTTCACTGCAGACACGTAAACTCCTTCCCTTTCACATATTTTCCACCACGTAGTCCATATTCCCCAAGATAAAAGTGAAATGTATCCCCATCATTAGCGCACACAAGGGGTTGGTTTTGGGGTTCAAACCCCCCCCTAAAGCTAATAACCTCAAATACAATCTGTATCTTAAAGCTAAGAATCCAGCTCTCAAGGAAATTATAAGAAATATTTATTATAATTTCTGTTGCTCGGAAAAGCGCTTTGCTTTTGCTGTAAATTTTCATGAGGCAATAAATATACGAGCATTTTTTTTTCTTGAGAGCTGCAAACTGATTTAAGAAATTTTGGTAGAAGAAAATTTCTTTTCCATTTCTCGTCCGTCGTTTTATATGAATTTTTCGTTTTTCTTGAGAGTTCAGTTAATTTTTTCGGTATTTGAAATATTAAAAAAATTTAGCAATCGTAAAAATCACCATCTCTATCGAAAATCAGAGATCGAAAAAATGAACATAGAAGTGCAAAAATGTCATGGAATCAATAAATTTATTTTTACTGACTCTTTTTTAAAATTTTGTATTAGGTACTTTTGAAAGTTGAGCGCATCTTGAGTTTATAGAACTTTTTATTAAACAAGTAGTTTTTAAGGAAAGAACACAACCGACTTCAATTCTCATATTCAAATTTAGGGGTACCGTTAATTTCTTCTATGATCCAATCGTCGGAGTTCTAAAACAAATTACGGGACGAACCTTGAGGTACTATCTTTCTAATAAAAAAAGAATATTGAAAACGGTTCACGTGGTCCAAAGTTATGTATTCCGGCGAGATGATAACCTCCCTTTTTTTTGAAGTCGGTTAAAAGCGTTCTGAGTTCTGGTTAATCTGTAAATAAAGTGCAGTTTATGAATTTTAAAACGTTTATTTATTTATTACATACTGTACATAAAACTTGCATAAATGTATATTAAAGAGGGTATTATCTGAAGCAAATTTTCAGTATTTTCCGGTGATATATCTTCAGAAATATAAACCCCCCCCTAAAATATATTGCTGGGTGCGCCCCTGATCCCCATTATCTTCGATCAAGACCCCTGAGCCCGACGCAAAAAAGCTCCCAAACAGCACACGTCAATTGTTCTTTGAAGATTAGCAAGCCGATTTCGTACGTCTATTGATTCAGAGTCTGCTCCACCATACCATTGACGCATAGCTGATTATGGGTATGATCATAGGGGAATAAAAGCAGAGGATTCCTTATGGCGTCATACTCCACGTTTGGTCAAAGACCTTTTTACATTGCCAAAATGCCGCTAATGCTTCTTGTGGCCCACGTCAGATTTCCACGATAGTTTCGTATCCGGAAATACTCCTAGATACTTCACTCCGGGAAAAGTCTGAATTGTGACTCAATTAAGTGGGAGGGGAATGGCATCATCCCAGCTACTCCTCTAGTGAAGAACACAACACTAGTTTTGGTTGGGTTAGCGGTGAGCCCATTTTCCTTGAAATCAAAATGTAAATTGAATTGAGTATTGAGAGCAGACTTACTTACCCATTTACCTTTTACATTTTCTATTGTTATAAAATGCTGGTAGTATGCCATTTCAGGCCTTCCGCGGAGCTTAAAAAAGTTTCGAAATTACTTATTCCACAATGGAAACATAACAAACTTGAAAACATTCGTTTTTGGGATAAAAGCTAAGTAAAAGCTCTTGAATATTTTTATGTAAAAAAAAAACGCAAAAATTCAGCTCCTATCTTGCTTGAAACACAAAGCATTAAAGCAATAAGGCAATTACATTTGAATTGGCTACTTCCCCATTTACTTCCACCAAAAAGTAAAGTGCTTCCTTAAAATCCCACAAATATTTCTTTCCGTTTGTAAGTGAAAGCAATTATCAACAGATTTCCAACAGATTACAAGTATATGTATGTAAGTATGTATGTATGTATGAGAACGTGAGTACGTGAGTACGAGCAAGCAAAGCGATTTTCAATTTTGGTAGCCAAAGAAATGTTCAGAAGAAAACAACTACTATGTACATATAACAATAGCCTATGAATTACTGAGGCCACAAATGTTGCAGGCGCCCATATTATTACATATTACTATACATATATTTTTGATGCTGCAGTGTAGGTAGGGCAGCGAAGGATGCTTAATTTTCAAAAGACATTGCGGCATGCAACAACCAAAGTAATTTTCCGACAAATTAACCACACGAGTGCACGAGCACTCACTATGCACATGAGTTGGTCTTTTTTGGACAACATTTTTTTTGCGGGGAGCACCAACGGGCGGGCGAGTTATGGGAATGTTTGTATGTATGTATGTATGTACCCAAAACGGTTTCAAGCAAACTATAGTACAAAGAAATTCTTGCGAAAGCTTCCACCGTCAACCGCTGTCACTGTGAATGCACCCCAAAAGCTAACAACAGTTGTACTAGCACTTTCACTTGGTCGCTCGCAGTTGGTGATGATGATGGAGGTAGCGGTTGGAGTTGGACGGTTGTATGATGTTTGCGGTTGCGACTGTTGTTGACTGTTGTTGACTGTTGTTAACTGCGGTTATATGCAAGTAAAAATGTGTATATGTATGTGATTACTACCTGCATATTTGTTTAGCGCAGATGAAAGATGTTCATTTGGGGCACAATTTTTTGAATGCGTTTGTTTGCCTTCTGCGTTGTTGTTGGTGTTTTTTGTTGTGTAATTTGTGGCCACATTGTTCGAATTAATGCGTGTGTGGACAATATTTGCAAAGCGCTGGTATATAAATGTATGACATGAAGGGTGATAGGGTACCGCCAGGATCTTTTTTCGATCAGAGAACGTACAGGGCAGCACTTAAAAAAAAAAGTTTAGCTGAGCTTAAAATTTTGAACAACAAAAAGCGATGGCTTTTGCTTATATATTTTAGACGCATAAAACACGAAACACGAACGTTCGAAAAAATCTCAAAATGCTTCAGAATTCCAATGGTCTGGATTAATCTGGGAGAACCAGAGAAAAGCTTGCAAAATTAAAGAAAGCCTTCGGAGATGCGGTATAATTCTGAAATATCCCTAAAGTTTCGATCTAAATCGTATAAGTGGTGAAAAACCTCCGTTAAATCTCCAAAATTTCAAGATAGCTAAGAAAGATTTAAAAAAACAAATTTAGAAATTAATATTCGAAAAAACGAAAGTTCCGAACAAATCCCGGAAAGTCACACATCAGTTGGTCTTTCCGCAGAAAATTCCAAGCAGTCTAGGAAAAACTTTCCAAAACTCCCAAAAGTCCGCGAAAGCTCGCAATACATTTCCCAATATTCTCTGAAATAAAGTATGAAAATTCTGTCAAAATAATGGAATGTTCGAAAAATCAGAAAACGCCCCCAAAAACAATTGTATAAGGTCCTTAAAAACAAAAAAATTTAAAATTTTGAATAATTTCAAAGGTCCCGAAAAATCAGAAGGAGCCAGAGATCATCTTGTGAAATTGAAGAAAGCTTCCGAATATCCCTCATGATCCTGAAATATTCCGAAAATGTCTAATAATACCGAATAAGTTTTGTTTACCCCAAAACTTTAAAATAGTTAAGAAACATTTAAAAAAAAGTCTAAAGAATTTCTGAAATTTACGAAAAGACTCCGAAAGTTTTGGAAACCCCAGAAAAATGGTGTCGAAAACTTCAAATGCAGCACGAGAAATGACAAAAAATCGCTAACGTTTCAAACAAATTCCGGAATGTCAGTAGAAAATTCATTACAGCTCTTGAAAAATTCACGAAAGCATCCGAAACTCGGTAAAAACTCGCAAAAATTTATCCAAGGATTTATGAAAACTACGAACAGCAAAGCAAAAATCTTTTACATCTTCCGAAAGTGCAAAAAAAATTCTTATAAAACGAAAGGTAATGAAAAAAACTGAAAAAATCGTGGGATCCTTGAAATTTTTTTATATACTTCAAAAAGTCTGTAAAGCATTTCCTAAGTTCCAAAATAGTTATGATAATTAAAAAAAATATACTGATCAGGACCGAATGAATCTTCGAAAATGTCTGAAAGAACCCAAAACACGCCGAAAATTCATACAAAAAATTCGAGTGTCCCATACAAATTTCCGGACAGTCCAGAAAATACTTATTTAAAAAAGTCCAGGGAATGTTTTAAAAATTTCGAATCCGGATGCGACGCGTAAATTTACGAAAAATACGGAGGGTTTCCGAAAACCAACTTCAGAAATGTTTTGAAAGCATTCCTAAAAGTCATGAAGTAATTTTTATAGCAAAAAAATCCTGATATATTCCGAACGGTCCCGGAAGAGTTTTAAAAACTTTGCGAAAGACCTTAAACCACCCCCCAAAAGTCACAAAAATTTTCAAAATGAAACATTGCCAACAAGGCAGAGCGAAATTTTAAAATTCCCAAATAATACATAATACAATACGAAAAGTTACGAAATATGTGTATCGAAAGTTTCGTAAGAAATACAGAAAAGTTCTGAATGAACTCCAAAAGTCGCGATATTGTTTCGAAAAGCTTCAAAACAATTCAATAGAAATCCGAGAATATTTCGGAATATCACTAAAAAATTCGCAAAAGGCTCCAAAAATTCCTCGCAAATTTACTGAAAATTTTAAAACGGTGTAAAAAGAAATTAGAAAAATCATGAAAAGTTTCCGAAAATGAATACAATGAAGAACAATTTCATAAAAACCCCGAAATATCATGAAAATGACCAAAAAATCCCTAACACAAAACGCACAGTTACAAAATATGTTAACCGAGAGTTTCCGAAAATGAACACAAAAAAGTTGTAAAAGAATTCCTTACAGAAATATTTTCGAAAATAAGGGATTCTAAAAGGTCCCTAAAGGGTTCCGAAAAAATCCCCAAAAAAGGGCTACAAAAAGTATCCGACACCAGTTCCCTAGGTCTGAAAAATATCCCTAAAAATCCCCACCTACAAGAATATTTACGAAACATAACGAAAGTTATCAAAAACGAATACAGAAAATTTTTTGAAAGAACTCTTAACACTCGCGAAATACTGTCGAGAATTCTTGAAAATTTCTTTGAAGGCCCCATAAAACCTTAAGTTAAGAAAATAATACGGAATGGTCCCTCAAATGTTCCGAATATTCCTGGGAAAATCTTGAAAAATTAGCGAAAGGTCTCCAAACAAATCCCGAATACAACAAAAAAATTTAAAAGTCGAACTTTCATCCAAAGCGAAACGAAACGAAAGCTTGTGCCATTTCAAAACTTCTGCAGTCAGTGTAGACGTTTCACCCAAGAAAGACATGCATTGTTCTTCGACCACGTTCAGTTCGCCAGGTCACGTGACCTTAATTAAACTGCGGGGTAATTGTGCGTATTTCACAAGTTGCTCGTTAATCACACAAACACTCGAGTAAATACAATTTCTCACCGACTCCACTGACATACATACCAACACACAATTCGCTCTCATTATTCAAACCTCCCACCCGCGCGCTTTCACTTGCATTAAGTAAAGCCAAGCCGCTGCCGGCAGCTTCAATGAAGTTTATCTGTAGCTCATTTGTTGTGCAAAAAGGTGGGCGGTTGAGGTTTAACGCCGCACGACGTACGCTGCTTGCTGTTGGGTAATGGCGCGTATTATAGTGGCTTGTATTTGTGGGCGGTGTCCTCAGCTCGGCTTGATTTTTTGGCGGCTCTTGCACGTACAATGGTCGTGTGTCTCACGTGGCCGCATGCTAGTACGTGCATGCGGTTGCAAATGTCATTTGGCAAAAGTCTTTTAAAGAATTGTTACTTGCATGTGCGTTAAGTGAAATTTGAAATGGAGCAACAGCAGAGGCAGCTACGTATTTATTTTTGTAGACAAGGTGTGCTCGTAATATAAATGAGCGGGTACCTAGACGTATAGGAATACACATATTTTTGGGGAGTAATTTACGCAAACATATCGAAGTGATAAAATATCCACTTCGGCTCTGTAACAACATTCTTAAATAGGAACAAACTTCCGCTAAATTAGTTTTACATGCGTAAATTAAATGTTTATAGCAAAAAGCTTATTTCCAAGTTTTTAAAAGCGAATATTTTATAATTGTTTGACGCGTACATGTTTTTATAAATAACTTTACTTTGAAAATGAAATGTAAATGTAGAAGACGAGAAGCAAATGTGGTGAAGCTCATTCTTTATTGGAAAGATAAGATCTCTTTTATAAAAATTTTCTTCAAGAATGGGCTGGATTTCACAACGAAAGTTGAATACATAGGTTAACGACGGCTGCCTTATGCTGGAGAGTGGCCAAGTAGTCGAGTCGAAAGACTATCCTCTTCCACCATTCATTATCAAAGGGGAGGCAAGATATTCGTTTTTCAATTATTTAAACATTTTTACCCGAAGCCAATGTTGAAATGACCTCTGCATTTTCTTCTAGGTTGTGTAAAAATTTCATAACTGTGTCGGTTTTTGAGTTATGAAAATACTGAAGTAAATGAGTTTTATGTTCATTTTCATAACATTCATATTGAATATTGAAGTTAATATTCGAACTTTCGCCACAATAATTATTAGGTAATTAAAAAAAATTTACTTAGAAAAGTTCTTAACTCGTCGATACCTTTCGGCATTCGCGATATTTACTCAGTACTTGTAAAAAAAATGTATCGAGTTCTCGATACTACTCAGTACTCATCAAAAGTATCGATATTCTATACTCGGTACTCGTATCGTTCTATCACTAGGCTACCACCAGCGGGTTCCAAGTTGAATACTTTCAGAGCTGTAGCGCCGGTGTCCATTCGAACAACATTGCCAAGCCAGCGTAGCTGCTGTATTTTAATTCGCGGCACTATGTCCATGGCGTTGTAAAGCTCATACAGCTCATTGTCTGCGATACTCGCCGTGGCCAACGCGTAAAGGCTTGTAAATCTTTCGCAAAATCTTTCTCTCGAATTCTGCAAGAACCGCCTCATCGGATATGTCATTGTCCATGCTTCTGCGAGACGACGATCATACGGTAGAGTTACTCTAAAGGAAACTTTAGCTGGTCACTCCGACGTACTCCGTTAGTAGGGCCACTGTAATCTGCGTCGTCTTTCCTTCGTAAGCACTCGCTTATATGTGCTTAAAAATTGGAAGCCGCTAATCCTTGAAAAATTCAGCACTATAACGACGACGACCCCGGAAAATGTTTTAAGAACTATGATTTGAAGGAATGCACATGGAATGTCCGGTTCCACCACAAATATCGCAAGGTGGGTCAAGGTGAGAAGAAGATAGAATCTTCGACGTCATTATAACTGTTATGTGAAGAAGTACAAATTCACCCAAACCAGTGAAAGATGGTACACTAAAATACGCATTTAAGCGATATTCTTCAACACCTCGACCAATCCCGATGAAAGAGAAAAATGAAAAGATCAAAGATTTCTCCTATGTACTCTTAGGTGGCACGTATGAGCACTGCATCCGTCAAAATAGAACTTTGCAACAAAGAATGTGTACCTAAACACTCAAGCAGCTCGTGCCGTGCATCGAAAAGATAAAAAAGCAGATGCGTCACTCAGCTTTCACTTCTGCATCAATAAACTGATTTCTGCTACTCGCTATGGTTGGAATAAAGCTGTGGTGTGCAAGAGGGCTATTGAGAGTAAAAAAGGGTAGGAAGAAAACTCTTATCCCGAAGTACATAAGACGAGAGAGAGACCAAAATAGGCAAGTTCGACAATTATAAGTTTTTAACCAACCGATCAAAATTTGTTTTCCAAAAATCCCTATGACTTAAGGGAGGTTTCAACACTACAGTGAAGAGCTGTAAAAATATGTACATGCGAACGGCGACCTGCTGACACTTGATAAGCTTACCTTTAAATGAAACCAGCGACGGATATTATGGATATAACGAAGACCCAGATCACCCAATCGATAATGGTTGAATCGACGTGTTGTAATCTCGAGATGCAACGAGATGCGAGTAGCAAAAGAAACGATCTGAAATAAAAACATCTGCATAAGCCGTGGGAATACAGCTGAGCTATTCCGGTTCGGTACCGATTAGCTGTAGAGGTGCATGTCAAACCTTTACACAGAATATGGTCTACCATTTGCACAATCACAATCGTTAACACAGCGATGAGGAAATTTTAGTATGCCTGAACCGGTGACGTGGTTAATCCAATTTAGATCAGAGGCCAGTGATCGAAAAAATCCTCGAAATAAAACGAAAGTAGTAAGCATACTCCCACGGCACTGTTGTACCGTCGGCAGTTATAAATTTGAAGCAGTGGCGGACTTTGCATTAAAGTATAGGGAAAGCAGTGCTACACTCCCTGGAGCAGAAATAAATTATTTTAATGACCGGGGCTAACATACGTCCAGAGTACACTTGAAATATGTATCTCACTGCCATTGAATGGGTATACGGTGGCAAATTTTTAAATAAGAACCCAAACCAATTCTCAAGCCCCTCCACTCTGAAGAACTTCGTGAACAAGATGATGAGATCTGATCTGTGTGGCAAATCTCCGGTGACTATATTTGTATGGTTCGTAAAGTCGTGGAAAAGATCTTAGATAAGAAATCATTCATTATTTTTAAAGTCGCTTTTGATAACACTAAAATACGCGTTTAGGCCTCATTAGTCGTTAGGGTCCAAATTCACCCTTTTTAAATTTTTAATCCGATTTGCTCACTTGTCTTGGCTCAGCTTAATCCAATGTTTTTATACCCGAGTGCACTTGTGCACAAGGGTATATTAATTTTGTTCACATAACGGTTGTTTGTAACAGCCAAAACGAATCGAGATAGATATAGACAAATGTATACATAAATGATCAGNCACATCTTTCGGGCGTAGGACAAATGGTTTTGAAAATGGGCAAAAGCGGACAATAACCACGCCCACCTCCCATATAACGGTCATTTAGAGAAATACGAAATCTTCGATAAATCAGTAAATGTTAAATCTAATTTATTCAAAATTGATGCTTGCAACAATTCTTTACCAAGAAATACGTTTAAGTTTTTGAAAATGGGCGTGGCACCGCCCACTTATGATCACACATATATATCTCGGTAACCGTTCTACCAATTTGTACCAAATTCGGTGTGGTTATTGTACTTGCCACATAGAAGCAAAACGTTGAAAGTTGTTGAAATCGGACTAAAATTGAGGCAGCTTTTCATATAACGGTAAATTTCATAAATGCTTGAAACTTCAACATTTCCAAAGTTAAGGACGCTAGTTTACTCAAAATTGATACACCCCGGCTTACCATGTAGCGGTGGCTTTCGGCGAGGTGGAACACATATATCTAATACTTGCGCCGGGTATTTAATGTTTGGCTCCGCCCGAACTTAGACATTCTTACTTGTTACTTTTGCCTTTTTCCTCTTCTTTATCTTTGTACGTAGTCACCTTTAGTTTCATTCTTTTTTTGGTCTTTTTCTATTTTTTAACCTTTTATTAGCAAATTTTTGTTAAATTAATACAATATGCATACACACAAGAAGCACTTGTTGCAGCGTGTAAATTCTATTATTTTAATATGCCAATTTTTTTTTAAGCCTTCGATTGATAACATTTTATAACTCCAAATGAAACTGCTAATAATTTCCTACACTTTCACCAATTTATTCTATAGAAAATCGTTATTTGAGAAAGCATTATTGTACTTTTAATCGAACAAGAATTCATACTCTATCATTAAATATTTTATTTTAAATTTGCTGCAAATACCTCACTACTTTTTGTACTTAAGTATTGAATTACACCACCAAAAAGGCATATGAATACGAGGAGGTATTATTTTTTAATTTCACAATAATTTAATAGCAACAAATTACTAGTAGTCCAGCTCTTTGTGTACGTAAAAATGCATGCATTGTATTCCGCTAGCTTGCTTGTACACACGTACATACAAACATACATATGTACATATGTAGTTTGTTTAGGAATACTACAACCAGTTAGTTAAGTTGGTAACTATAATAGAATACAAGTTATTGGCATGTTGTGCTGTGGCTAACCTACAAGCATTGCAAGGATTTAACAAGGATTTGTGCTTAATCACCCACCATGGATGCATATTTCATGCTGCTGTTGCTGCTGCTGCTACCAGCGGCGCCCTGGCTTAGACCATGAACTCAAACGGTAACGAAAGTTTGAACATTAAGATGGGGTTTTTTATGTATAAAAAATACAAATGCATCCTTCATCCAAGTTGCGCTCCATTGAAAATGAAAATCACCTCCACATGAATAGTAAGCAGTTGAATCTCATATTCTATAAGTGTTTTGATTTTAAATTAGGCAATCACATTTTGATTGAAAGAAAAACATAAAAATAAATACGAACATCCCTAATTTATGTGCATTCACTTACGCACAAATACACGAGCTTGTTGGTGGGCATCATTAGATATAGCCTCGTATGTTGCATGTTGTAAACAGCATTGAACCAGCAATCTATTCATTTTTGAAAACATTTTCAGTTGCTTACATACATACATATTTATGTAAATTAAGCATCTGACTTTTTTGAGAAAATAAAAAATATTTGATGCTTAGAAATCGTGAAAAAATAACAAAAATAATTTTTATTTGTCAAAAAAAACACCCACACCCACTTCAGTTTCAATAAATTTTAACCTTCATGTGCTCAGTAAGGCGGGTCAAGATTTTTCAGTGACCGATATGTGAATACACCCATCTCTAGGCGCTTTAGAAAGTTTAGTAGCGTATTGGGCGCTACCCCAGTGGTGTACAATGAAAGCCAGTGCTTACACGGAAGGCGCAAATTCTGACGTATCTCACTCCTTCAAAAGATAGAGACAACATGAGGCATTTATTGGTCCAGAAATTTTTCAGTAAAAGTAAAACAAAACTCTATTTAGTAAATAGTGTAATTTTTCATGTTAACGTTTGCACTTAAATCAGTTTGCTGTATGTATTCACAGTTCAGCAAGTAGTGTTCAGTTTATACAAATGTATAAAACCAAATTGGTAATTGTTGTTTTTGATATTTTTGCGACTATTTTTTCCCTAATTCGCATGCATTTTGTTTGCGCTTTTGTTAGATACATTTATTTACTTGTACTTCGTATTTTTATTACACACAAATATGTACGTACATATATTGTCCCAGGCAAGGGAGAGTGGTAAAAGCTTGTTGCACATTGGCCATTGCGGGTCATAACAATGCGATGTGCCGTCTCTGCTAGCTACATATTTAGTACATATGCTATTTATTCCATTGCAGTGAGTACAAAAGTTTTACTTCGGGGCTTAGCTGAACAAAACACTGCGCCAACGACGAAGGATAAAGCTTTCTTTATGTGAATTTAATTGTTGCATAATTCCAATGTCAGTACAACCAACACAAAAGAGGGTGAATAAGAGTGCGAACATAAATGATTTTAAAAATGGTTGCAGTGCTACCAAATAAATGCTATAGGTGTAAAATTACTTACACAGATGAAAATAACTACAATGCACTGTAATAGTGAGCCTTAAAAATATACATGGATGGAGAGCGAACAACTTTTGTTTACGCAAGCACGCATACATAGTATGTGTCTACAAATATGTACATGGAAATGTAATGGTTCGCCCATGTGCACCAAATTGGCCCAGCAAGTGCGGGCAAGCAAACATAAATCTTTGCTTTTATTATTGTTGTTATATGTAGTTGAGAATCGAGTTAAGCTGCCCCCAGCACCATTGGGGAATTGGAAAAATGGCAAATTGTTAAGCTGGCAATGCAATGCACTTTCCCATGCATTTGGCCTTCGCTCTCAATGTCCGAAAAATAATTTCAATGTTATGCAATTTACTTGGGCAAATATTGAAATAATTGTTTGCTGCCTGGCTTTACTTACTACATACGTAGGTACATATATACTTAAATGCTGCGGGCGTTTTGTTTGTTTTATCTGCAGTTGCATTTAGCGCCATTGTTGTATTTGTTTTTTATGCCATGGCACTGTGGGTAATTTGACGCATTTTTAAGGTCACAGTTAATTATTACCAAGCACATTTGTGAAAAAAAAACTCTCAACCCCTTGACGACAGATGGGTCAAAAGTGGGCACTTTTTAATTTGTTGTTTGATTGAAAAGGTTTGAAGGCAGTTTTTTTCTAAATATTTATAATAAAGACAAAAAATGCCACTTAGTTGCGAAATTAAAAAAAATAAAAAATTATTCAAATTATATTAATTTAAATTGAAAACCTGAAAGCTCTAAATTTCCTAATTTGTCTTTTGAAAATTTAAAAGGTGCAGCCTTAGTAGCAACAAAATTGTAAACAGCCTCTTTTCCCTCTCTGTATTGAGTTCTTGGTCCTCATCTTTGTTTTCATCTTTACTACCTTTGCTTTTATCCTCTTCTTCATCTACATATTCATCTGGATTATGTGAGCTGAGGTGAGGAGATTTTACGTCATAGTCACTTTCGTAACTACATACATGTATATGTAACAGGATTTTCGAGTATCGATAATAAGTGAATCTCAATATCGATTTACACTATATAAACAATAATATCGATAATTATTTCTACGTTAAAAATATCGATTGCAAAGTTGACAAATTTATCAGTTATTATGTAAAAAAAATCAATGAAAATATCGATAAAATTATCTTTTATTATATCGATAAATATATTTATTTCAATATCGATAACAGTTTCGATATCGACAACAATATCGATAAATATAATAGTCCCCAGAATCCCGAAATTTTACAAAATCCCGATTTAGTTATATCTTTACAATCCCGAAATAGTTTCCAAACTGAAATGAGATGAACTCAGATGCGGTTAGTTTACGTGAGGTGTGGTGAGAATAGGTGTGGTCAGATGTGGTCAGTTGTGGTGAGTCCAGGTGTGGTGGCTTTAAATGTGGTAGGATCAGGTGTGGTGAGTTTGGGACTGGTTGGTTTTGCTGTGGTGAGTTATAGTGTGAAGAATTTAGGTGTGCTGAGTCTCTGTTTCTTTATCTAAATCGTGTTGTTTATAATTACCTGTATCTTAATATTTTTTCCTCTATCTTTATCTTTACTTTTATCGTTATCCTTATCCTCATCTCTTTCTTCATATTTACCCCGCAAATCGTGCTTAAGTATTTGCCAAAAATTTGCGCCTAAAACTATGCCGCTAAGATTTGTCTGTATTTGATTAAATTTGTTGTGCATTTTTAAAGGGCCTAGAAGAAATTTTCCCGGCATAGTTTTAGCCGTAGTTCTTTTGAGAAATAGCCAAGCTTGACAATTTGTCAAGTGCATAGAATTCGGGGGTTAATTTCATATTTTAACTTTATGTTTATTATTTGCTTCATCTACATATTCCTTTCTACCTTTGACGTTATATGAGTGTTTAAACTTATATTACCTTGGTTTTCATTTTTGGTTTAATCTTTACGCACCTTTGTTTTTGTTTTTTTTTATTTTTGCCTATGCCTTTATCCTTTTCTTCATTTATGTACATGCTCACCTTACAGAATCTACTTTTGTCTTTATTATCTGTATTTTAGTTTAAATATGGTTGTAAGAAAATAGCGAAAAAAAATATATAAAACCAATATTTCACTCACAGGCAACGATTTTCTAGCACCTGATAAGGAGTTATGGCTCGTTTTTTACAAAAACAAAAGACAAAGTTTATTTTTGTAAGTACGAAAAACGATTTTTCGCCAGATAAACTGATCAAATTACCCATAGTGCATAGCAAGTAAATATTTAGCTTGTTACTTGGTACGAAATGAAAAATGGCTTAAGCGCCTAAAAGTGTGCAACAAATAATTGATTTTGCAATAAAACACCGTACACAAAATTCAAGTCCATAACTTTTTGAAATCCAAATAGATACAGTTAACTAGTTGTATACACATGTAAGTACAGTAGTGCCAAATAAAACCGAATATGTATTAGAATGAAATTACCAGAGTAAGTATGCTTACTTTCTGTTGATTTCGTAGCATGCGCTTGTGATATACGTAATGACATCGACATAAAATTTGAGGGTATATTAAAAAATTTAATTCCTTTATACTAGTGAAAAAAATCGGCCTGCAAAGTAGACTTCCTTATAATTATAGTAGCCAACAGTCATTCTGCCACCTGCATAATTCATGTCGATAATCTTACCCATGTATAAAAGAATGAAATGCCTTTCGTATGACAGCGCTGCTGTACCGATTTGGTCCACGTTTGGAAGACATGTCAGCAAATCAGATTACTAAAAACTGCATTTAGTTGCCGATTTGGCTCATGTTTAGAGCATATTTTGGCCAGTTGAAAATAAATATTTGGACTTACACGATAAGTGGCATTGTGGCCGAGGTATTCCTAAAATCTTTATGAATGGGAGAAGGATGTATGTATATGGGGCGTTCCATACCAAAACGGACAGGGTTCGCACTTCATGTGTTTCATTTGTTTACAAATTTATAAAATTTTTAAAAACTTTACAGCACAAAAACAAATCGATGTAATAATTTCCCAAATATCTCGAGAACGGGGCGAGAAAAAATTAAAAAAAAATCACATATACACCACATAAAAATTCTTTATGAAAAGAAATATTTTTAAATTTTTTTTCGTGAAAAATTTTTCACATACACATTTTTTTGATAAAGTTTTTGAAAATATGCCATCTAAAAAAAAAATTTTAATAAATCACAACAACATTTTATTGTGACGAATGTATATGGGGCGTTCCATACCAAAACGGACGGGGTCATACTTCATTTGTTTGATTTGTTTAAAATTTTTAGGGTTGATGAATTAACATACACAATAAGTAAATATGAAATTTGAGCTTGATCAATACATTTTTAAAAACTTTACAGCTCAAAAATAAAAACAAATCTATGTAATAATTTTCCAAACATCTCGAGAACGGGGCGAGGAAAAAACTAAAAAAAAATCAAAGATATACACATCAAAATTCTCTATGAAAAGAAATGTTTAAAAAAAAAATTTTTTTCTTGAAATATTTTTCACATAGAGAAAAATTTTTTGATAAAAAATAATAGTTTTTGAAAATATGCCATCTCAAACAAAAAAAAAATTACAATGGTAATTCTGAGTATTGCGCAATATTTAAGTATAGTATTGTGGGGTGCACTCTACAATAAATCTAGTTATGAATTTTTTTACACCAAAGTTGAGTAAAATGAGTACATTACAAATTTACAAATTTTATAATTTTTTTTAGAATGCAGTTTTGTAGCCCATTAAATTTTATTATAATAAAGTGCAGCAGAAGAGGGACCTACAGTTTTACGCCAACTCTGAACGGCGATTGTATTTCTATGAGAAGGTGTTTTTCATGGGCGACCGCTATTAGAAAAAAAAACTTTCTTGTTATTTTTATACCCGAGCGCACTTGTGCACAAGGGTATTATAACTTTGTTCACATAACGGTTGTTTGTAACAGGCAAAACGAATCGAGATAGATATAGACAAATGTATACATAAATGATCAGAATGAAAAGAGAAATCGATTAAGCGGTGACTGTCTGTCCGTCCGTCCGTCCGTCCGTCCGTCTGTGCACACGATAACTCGAGTAAAAATTGAGATATCTTAACGAAACTTGGTACGTGAACTTCTTTTGGGCGTGGGACGGATGGTATTGAAAATGGGCGAAATCGGATAATAACCACGCCTACCTCCCATATAACGGTAATTTTAAGAAATACGAAAACTGCGATATTTTAGTAACTACTGAAGCTAATTAACTCAAAATTGACACTTACAATGAGTTTCAGACGAAAAACATNATGCTTTAAATTTCAATATTTCAAATTTAAGGACGCTAATTTACTTAAAATGTATACACCCCGGCTTATCATGTAGCGGTAGCTTTCGGAAAGGTGGAAAACTTGCGCCGGGTATTTAATGTTCGGCTCCGCCCGAACTTAGACTTTCTTACTTGTTTATTATTGATTTTGGGTTGAACCGGGCTTGAACACAGGCCCTGCGCAATGGTAGCACGCCAATATGTATATTTGATATTTGTAACGTGACTTGACAGGCCAACCACTTCAGATGTCCGCCAACCTTTGTAGTTATTTTTCCATCATTCAGCTTTCATCATCGTCATCCGCTTACCCACATATGTACCTGCTTACCTGTGCATACATTTTCCAAAATGAAAAATTTTTTCCATATCATTTTCTGCTTTTTATCATGTCAATATTTTTTCGCAAGTGTTCTTCTTGCACAGTTTCGAACAGCTTTCAGCGAATTACATTAAATATCAATAATAATGAAAAAAGTACGCATATGAAGATCAAAGTATAAGAAAAAGTGCGCAACTTTATTTATATGTATTAAATATCAACTTCAGCTCCAGCGCTTATCAATCACACGCACATAAACAGGTGGGCTATATGGCGCGTTTGCTGTGGAGTATTTTTTTCGCAAATGCTTGCCAGCGCCCTTACGTTTGTACGAGTGTAGATACAAATGTTTGTGTGCACAGGTGTGTTACAGTGCGTGGAAAATCAAAAAAAGAAGAGACGAATCACAAGTATCTACTTTCACAGCGCTGGCAGGACACTTGCGCTGCAGTATATAAATAATAATAAACAAGTAAGAAAGTCTAAGTTCGGGCGGAGCCGAACATT
>NW_016166343.1:0-24620 GCF_001687245.7 Rhagoletis zephyria | reverse complement strand
CTAATTTAGCATGAATTAGTAAACTTTTCGCCATCTCCACTATTGTGCGATTGGCGCGTTCAGCAACACCATTTTGCTGAGGTGTGTACGGAACAGTATTCTGCCTCTTTATACCACAATTGTTTAAGAAAGTTTTAAAGTCGTTGTTTATATATTCAGTGCCATTGTCATTACGCAAACATTTTATTTTCTTCCCCGTTTGCAACTCAACATAACTTTTAAATTGTTTGAATTTCTCAAACACTTCACTCTTGGCGCGCATAAAATAAATATAGATTTATCGTGAATAGTCATCAATGAATGTGACGAAATAGCGATTTCCAGCTATCGACTTAATATTCATTGGTCCACAAACATCGCTGTGCACCAACTAAAGTACACTTTTTACCACACGTTTAGCTTTGTTTGGAAATGGTAAAGCACAAATTTTTGCTTGATTGCACGTATCGCAGTTCATGTTCATAGGCACATTTTCAATGTTCATGCCTTCCACTAGCTTTTTATCACAAAGCATCTTTAAACTTTGAAAGTTTAAGTGTCATGCTTGTCATGCCTGTCATGCCACATTTTCGCGTTTGAGTCCATTACCATATGAACCGCACTGTTCTTTGAATTTTCTGTGTACAAATACAAATTTCCTTCTCGTATTGCACGTAACACTATTTTGCCATTTTTGGTCTTTATTTGCGCATGTTTATTACCAAATGTAATAAAATTTTCGTTTTGAGCTGCTTTACTAACCGGCACAAAATTCATTTGCAACGTAGGCACATATAAAACCACAGTATATACAGTAATGAACCTTTTCTCAGTTTTTCACCAATTGGTCCCCGAGGAGTACTTTTGGGTTGTGTGTACCGTTTTCGTTTTGCGCGCACGGCAACACTTACTGTGGGGAATTTCGCCCCATGATTAGAAAAGTTCATTTCGGGGATAAAATATACATAATTATGTGTTATTTATGAACAAAATGTAGGTTAAGTATAATATTCATCTTTAATGTATGCTGATATTCATGCTTAATGAAGAATAATATCAATAGTTAAGTACATAATTAACGCTTGCGTTTTATAAACTGGAAAACTCAAATCGTAATTATAGCACTGAATGGAGTTTTCTTAAAAGTAAGTTTAAAATTAAAAAAAAGTCCATTATGAGATTATATTTTTATGAAAAACGTAAACTCTGTGAATTTATCAAGCAAAATTCTAAATTTCCGAATATATTTAAGTCTTTAAAAAAAAAAACAGGTTTGTATAGTTATACAGACACCAATGCCTGCCAGCGCATCCGCCCAGACAGTTCATTAAGCACACCCAAGTTTAAGTGATCTACAAGTTATAAGCGTTTTCAGCATTTAACAGTTCATTACCATGTACGGTGTAATATAACAAGTTATACGCTGAACTATGATAATCTGTACTAGTATCTATAATAATAGACAATAATTTGCAATATTTTTACACTTTTGCAATTAAGTTCGGTCATTATTACACAGTCATGACTTGTGCCATTTTGCCATAGTACGGTTGTTGCTCGCTTTCATACCACAGTAATTTTGTATACAATCTGAATGAACGAAATGCATGCTCCATCTCATTATCAACCCTGATCAGATTTTACCCCCGAGGATTACTCAAAAGTTTTATTACTGTATATACTGTGTATAAGACCTCTCANCTAATTTAGCATGAATTAGTAAACTTTTCGCCATCTCCACTATTGTGCGATTGGCGCGTTCAGCAACACCATTTTGCTGAGGTGTGTACGGAACAGTATTCTGCCTCTTTATACCACAATTGTTTAAGAAAGTTTTAAAGTCGTTGTTTATATATTCAGTGCCATTGTCATTACGCAAACATTTTATTTTCTTCCCCGTTTGCAACTCAACATAACTTTTAAATTGTTTGAATTTCTCAAACACTTCACTCTTGGCGCGCATAAAATAAATATAGATTTATCGTGAATAGTCATCAATGAATGTGACGAAATAGCGATTTCCAGCTATCGACTTAATATTCATTGGTCCACAAACATCGCTGTGCACCAACTAAAGTACACTTTTTACCACACGTTTAGCTTTGTTTGGAAATGGTAAAGCACAAATTTTTGCTTGATTGCACGTATCGCAGTTCATGTTCATAGGCACATTTTCAATGTTCATGCCTTCCACTAGCTTTTTATCACAAAGCATCTTTAAACTTTGAAAGTTTAAGTGTCATGCTTGTCATGCCTGTCATGCCACATTTTCGCGTTTGAGTCCATTACCATATGAACCGCACTGTTCTTTGAATTTTCTGTGTACAAATACAAATTTCCTTCTCGTATTGCACGTAACACTATTTTGCCATTTTTGGTCTTTATTTGCGCATGTTTATTACCAAATGTAATAAAATTTTCGTTTTGAGCTGCTTTACTAACCGGCACAAAATTCATTTGCAACGTAGGCACATATAAAACCACAGTATATACAGTAATGAACCTTTTCTCAGTTTTTCACCAATTGGTCCCCGAGGAGTACTTTTGGGTTGTGTGTACCGTTTTCGTTTTGCGCGCACGGCAACACTTACTGTGGGGAATTTCGCCCCATGATTAGAAAAGTTCATTTCGGGGATAAAATATACATAATTATGTGTTATTTATGAACAAAATGTAGGTTAAGTATAATATTCATCTTTAATGTATGCTGATATTCATGCTTAATGAAGAATAATATCAATAGTTAAGTACATAATTAACGCTTGCGTTTTATAAACTGGAAAACTCAAATCGTAATTATAGCACTGAATGGAGTTTTCTTAAAAGTAAGTTTAAAATTAAAAAAAAGTCCATTATGAGATTATATTTTTATGAAAAACGTAAACTCTGTGAATTTATCAAGCAAAATTCTAAATTTCCGAATATATTTAAGTCTTTAAAAAAAAAAACAGGTTTGTATAGTTATACAGACACCAATGCCTGCCAGCGCATCCGCCCAGACAGTTCATTAAGCACACCCAAGTTTAAGTGATCTACAAGTTATAAGCGTTTTCAGCATTTAACAGTTCATTACCATGTACGGTGTAATATAACAAGTTATACGCTGAACTATGATAATCTGTACTAGTATCTATAATAATAGACAATAATTTGCAATATTTTTACACTTTTGCAATTAAGTTCGGTCATTATTACACAGTCATGACTTGTGCCATTTTGCCATAGTACGGTTGTTGCTCGCTTTCATACCACAGTAATTTTGTATACAATCTGAATGAACGAAATGCATGCTCCATCTCATTATCAACCCTGATCAGATTTTACCCCCGAGGATTACTCAAAAAGGTTTATTACTGTATATACTGTGTATAAGACCTCTCACATTTCAAGATTTACATTATTTACTTTTAATATAACCGTGCCTATACCGGGTGATTCAACGTATTTATCAGCTGCCAATTTAACCGACGTGTTTTTCTCACAAAACGATATGAATTTGTCTTTGCTACAGCACATATGTGTTGTTGCACCACTGTCAATACACCACGTATTTTTGCTTTGCTCAACGGCACAGATATGCAACAAACAATTTGACTGTTCTTCTTTTTTGCGATGTTCTTGTTGCGCCGTCTCTTTTATGCGACATTCACTCGCGCGATGACCCGTCTTGTCACAATAAAAACACTTGCCTTTGAACTGTTGCTTTTGTTCACCCTTTTTTATGTTCTGCGTCGCGCCGTCGCCACGAATGCTTTTAGCATTTCGATGCTTGTTGTGTTGCGCACCCGTTTACGTTTATGTGTATGCATATACCGACGCAGCTGAATTTTCGCGTTCACATATTTCTGCTTTTCGCGAGCCTTCTTCTAGAAACTTCAATTTTACCGTTTCGAACGATGGCAGGTTGTCGCGTGTCTCAATTGCGACTACAAAATTTTCCCAAGAATTTGGCAGGCTAGACAGAAGCACAATAACTTTAAGTTCATTTTTCATCTTAATGTCTAACTCAGCCAATTTGTCTAATGTCTCTACAAACACTTTAATGTACTGTGGTACGTTGTCTCCTGGTTGCATTCTCAACCGCAAGAGTTTTTGATAAAGCTGCACTTTTCTCAATGGTCCAATCGGCAAATGGACTTCACGCAATTTTTTCCATGCGTCTGCTGCAGTAGCGCAAGTCTTTATATTCAGTAGCTGCGTTGCCTTTACATTTAAAATTATGCAAGCTAACGCTTTTTGGTCTATTGTGTCCCATTTTGCTGAATGTGCTTCAGTTGCTGCCTCAGGCTTTGTTTCGGTGATCACTTGCCACAAATCAGCCGTAATCAGCACACTGCGCATGGTCATGCACCACACGTCGTAGTTATCTTCACCAAGCTTTTCTATGTTCTATTTGATGAGATACATTCATTTTGAATACAAATGAATAAAAGCACAATTTCACAATTTTTCGTATCATCGATTTTCGCGGACGTTTTCTAGTCTCTTTTTAACAAACCGTATACTGATCGCGATGGGCTGGGCCCATAACCATTTGTTGGGAAATAAATAATTTCAGCAGATTGCGAGTTTTATTCGGTACTAGTTTATTTATACAAAGCGTGAATACAATAAAATAGTTGTTAAGCAAGTTCTGTTTAATAAAAGACTTGACAACTTATTCGGACTGTTGCAACTTCAAGACCTCGCTACAAAGCGTCGTATGCAACCACGAAGGAAAGAACACAAAATTGAATACAAAACAATGGTACAGCATTGCCAGGCTTGTTACAATATTCACATATTAAGCTTAGTTCACAGATTCAATTCCAACAGTTTAAAACTTAGGTTTATATGGATTTTGTTAGAGAATGAACTATATTTTAATTTAGAATTCTTAAAAATTAATAATTAAACATAAGTGGCAAAGAATATCACTTTGAAAATGGGGTGCTATTGTATTGGCCAATACTGTATGTACGTGAACCTAATGAAATATTAACATCAAAGTAGACACAGCTGATTTATGAATTCTGTCTCTCACTGAAATCCCAACAAATGTAGCCTATGTACATTAGACTGCATCACCAAAAAAAGTTGCGGTTTTTCCGCCGTGACTACAAAATCTATTATATTTTAAAACGTCCATCAAAATATTTCGGAAAACTATTAAGATTTAAGCGAGCTGGGCCGATTTGAAAACACCTCCAAAAATGAAGTTTTTTATGAATAAAGATAGTTTCTTAAAGAACTTTTTGAAAAAAGTCCCCTCAGATGACAAATTAGATTAAGCTTAAAAAGTCTGCATAAAAATATTTAAAAATCTTTTCACCGGAATCGTAAGAATGACATTTTTGATGCTGTTTTTTTTACTTTTTTCAAAGATTGGTTTACGAAAAACTTGAATAACTGGGCCAAAAATGTTCTGAGTTAAACTACTGGGAGCTCAGTAGAAAGGTATTTTCACACTGTTTTTATTTCTGGCCAAAAAAACGTCATTCGTGTCCCATCTTGTTTTTTCGAATACCAACACAACTTAATTCAACTTTAAATGACGTTCCTTCATCCTACCTTTCTCTTCCATCCCTGGAATGAGTTTATTCTTCTTCTTCTCCTTTTTTGGCGCTGTAACCGCCTTAGCGATTTTGGCCGAGTTCAGCAAAGCACGCCAGTCGTTTCTCCTCTGTGCCAACTGACGCCAATTGGAAACGCCAAGTGCAGCCAAGTCCTTCTCCACCTGATCTTTCCATCGCAGTGGGGGCCTCCCTCTTCATCTGCTACCACCAGCGGGTTCCGAGTGGAATACTTTCAGAGCTGGAGCGTCGGTGTCCATTCGAACGACATGACCAAGCCAGCGGAGCCGCTGTATTTTAATTCGCTGCACTATGTCCATATCGTTGTAAAGCTCATACAGCTCATCGTTCCATCGTCTGCGGTACTCGCCGTCGCCAACGCGTAAAGGACCGTAAATCTTCCGCAAAATCTTTCTCTCAAACACCCCAAGAGCCGCCTCATCGGATGTTGTCATTGTCCATGCTTCTGCGCCATATACCAGCACGGGCATGATGAGTGACTTATAGAGCGTGGTTTTCGTACGTCGAGAGAGGACTTTACTCCTGAATTGCCTACTCAGTCCAAAGTAGCACTTGTTGGCAAGAGTGATTCTACGTTGGATTTCAATGCTGACATTATTATCGGTGTTAATGCTGGTTCCCAAGTAAACGAAATTCTCTACTTTCTCGAAATTGTAACTGTCAACAGTGACGTGGGTGCCAAGGCGCGAATGTGCTGACTGTTTGTTTGATGACAGGAGATACTTCGTCTTGTCCTCGTTTACCACCAGACCCATGCGCTTTGCTTCCCTATCCAACTTGGAAAAGGCAGAACAGACTTCGCGGTTTTTGTTACCGATGATGTCGATGTCATCGGCATAAGCCAGCAATTGCACGCTCTTGTAGTAAATTGTTCCTGAGCGGTTCAGTTCTGCAGCTCTTATTATCTTCTCCAACATCAGATTAAAGAAGTCACATGAAAGGGAGTCGCCCTGTCTGAAACCCCGTTTTGTGGCGAACGGCTCGGAGAGGTCTTTTCCAATTCTGACGGAGCTGGTGGTATTGCTCAACGTCATTTTACACAGCCGTATGAGTTTTGAGGGGATGCCAAATTCAGACATAGCGGCGTATAGGCAACTCCTTTTAGTGCTGTCAAAAGCGGCTTTAAAGTCGACAAATAGGTGGTGAGTGTCGATCCTTTTCTCGCGGGTCTTTTCCAAGATTTGGCGTATTGTGAATACCTGGTCTATGGTGGATTTGCCAGGTCTAAAGCCACACTGATAAGGCCCAATCAGTTCATTGACGGTGGGCTTCAGTCTTTCGCACAATACGCTCGATAAGACCTTGTAACCTATGCTTAGAAGGCTGATCCCGCGGTAGTTGGCGCGAATGGCGGGGTCACCTTTCTTGTGGATTGGGCAGAGCACACTTAAATTCCAGTCGTCGGGCATGCGTTCATCTGACCATATTCTGCACAAGAGTTGATGCATGCACCTTATCAACTCCTCGCCGCCGTACTTGAATAGCTCAGCTGGCAGGCTGTCAGCTCCAGCGGCTTTGTTGTTTTTCAGCCGCGTTATTGCTATACGTACCTCGTCATAGTCAGGCGGTGGAACGTCGACTCCGTCATCATCGACTGCGGGCTCGGGTTCTTCTTCTCCACAACTTTCCGTGCTGCTACCATTTAGTAGGGCGGAAAAGTGTTCCCTCCATAATTTAAGTACGCTCTGGACATCAGTTACTAGGTCGCCATTATTGTTCTTACAGGAGTGCGCCCCGGTCTTTAAACCTTCCGTAAGTCGCCTAACTCTCTGGTAAAATTTTCGGGCATTCCTCCTGTCGGCCAGCATTTCAAGCTCTTCGCACTCACGTATTTCTGCCTCTCTCTTCTTGTTGCGGCAAATACGTCTCGCTTCCCTCTTCAGATCCCTATAGCGGTCCCACATAGCGCGCGTTGCGCCCGATCTCAGCGTGGCCCTGTAGGCGGCATCTTTTTTCTCTGCAGCTTCCTGACACTCCTCATCGTACCAGTTGTTCTTTCGGGCTCGCTGAAATCCGACTACTTCTTCGGCGGCGGTACTTAATGAGCGGGAAATGTGGTTCCACTGCTCGCATATGTCGGTTTGTTGAAGAGTGCTCTCTGAGAGCAGGTGTGAGAGTCGAGTAGCGAAAGCGCTGGCTGTCTGTTGTGATTGCAGCTTTTCGACGTTAAGCTTTCCTTGCATATTTGGGCGCACATTTTTTGCTGCACAGAGGCGGGTGCGTATCTTGGCTGCAACAAGATAGTGGTCCGAGTCGATGTTTGGGCCTCGGAGTGTGCGTACGTCTAAAACACTGGAAGCGTGCCTTCCGTCTATCACAACATGATCGATTTGGTTTCTCGTTTTTCGATCCGGAGACAGCCAGGTAGCTTGATGGATCTTTTTATGCTTGAACCTAGTACTGCATACTACCATGTTTCGGGCCCCGGCGAAGTCGATCAGCCTCAATCCGTTGTCGGACGTTTCGTCGTGGAGGCTGAATTTTCCGACGGTGGTTCCAAAGATCCCTTCCTTGCCCACCCTGGCATTGAAGTCGCCAAGCACGATTTTGATATCATGACGGGGGCAGCGCTCGTACGTGCGCTCCAAGCGCTCATAGAAGAGATCCTTGGATGCCTCATCCTTCTCTTCCGTCGGGGCATGGGCGCAGATGAGCGAGATGTTGAAGAATCTCGCTTTGATGCGGATTGTGGCTAGACGCTCGTCCACCGGGGTGAACGACAGTACTCGGCGACGGAGTCTCTCTCCCACCACAAATCCAACTCCGAATTTGCGCTCCTTTACATGGCAGCTGTAGTAGACGTCGCAAGGCCCCAGACATTGTTTGCCTTGCCCCGTCCAACGCATTTCTTGGATGGCGGTGATGTCAGCTTTTGTCCTTACGAGGACATCAACCAGCCGGGCAGAGGCACCTTCCCCATTAAGGGTCCGGACATTCCAGGTGCATGCCCTCAAATCGTAGTCCTTTAAACGTTTGCCGTGGTCGTCATCATAAGGGGGGGTCTCATCCGAGGCTTTGCCTTGCTTCTTCACTGGAAGTGGTTTTTACGTGGCGGGTCCCAAGCCCAGCGCACAACCCATTGCTGGGACGGGGGTGGTTTCGCAACCAAATACACGTTTATATAGCGAGCCGCTTGCTCCAAGCAGACACCCGCTTGCAGCCGCACCTACTGGTGAACAGACGCTGCAGACTTCAGTGAGCCCTTAAACCGAATAAGTCAGAGTGGCCCCACCGAAGCTCCCTCTCTTTCTGCCGTGACCCAAGGCTCCACTCGGATTGGTTACCGCATCTCGCACATGGGTTGCTCACGTTGCCCAGAGTGCGCGAACGAGGACGCAAGAGTCGGGATTGAGTATAGCTATGCAACTGTAACTGCATACCCAGCGCAATGACTATACCCCATTGCACTCCGGAATGAGTTTATTAGCAAAGAAATAAAAAGGGTGAGAAAATACCTTTCCAATGACACCTCCTAAGTCTAAATCGGAAGAGTTTAGGTTCAGTTATTCAAGTTTTTCCTATACCAGTCTTTGAAAAAAGTTAAGAAACAGCATCAAAAATCTCATCATTACGATTCCGTTCAAAATTTTTTTTAATTTTTTTTTTATATTTTTATGCAAATATTTTAAGCTTAAACCGTTTTGTCATTTGAGGGGATTTTTTCAAAAAAAATCTTTAAGAAACTATTTTTATTCATAAAAATCTCCATTTTTGGAGGTATTTTCAAATCGGTCCAGCTCACTTAAATCTTAATATTTTTCCGAAATATTTTGGTAGGCGTCTTAAAATATAATAGATTTTATAATTCCAATGGAAAAATAGTACCGATTTCTTTTTGTATGCGGAGTGATGCAGTCTAATGTGCATACATGCTCAGCTGCCCTCTCCTACATCCGCTTTCTAAAACTTTAAAATATATGTATACAGTTAAACCTTCACAAGACACATAGTTGAATTTTGGTTAATTTAACTTTATTTAAATATAAACATCATCTTCAAGTTTTGTTCAATATCTACCAGTTAGAATTTTACTTTTTTTTTAAGAGGTTTCGATGATTACGCTGGAGAATTTGAGATGTAAACCCTATGCAAGAAAGTATTTGAAATCATTACTAATTACGTAAGTGTAAACGTTGTATAAGCTTTTTGGCATGAGCATTTGAAAGTGTGCTAAACATTTTGTTTTGCAGCACTGCTTTTTGCTAAAGAGCTGTTTAATAGAAGGAGTAAAAGAATTTGAAAACCGCGTTCTTAACTTCAATTTAAGAAGGAATAAAATATGGATATTCGAAGCTTTTTTAGCAGTACTGGAGGTAATTATAATTTATTCTTACTAATTTAAAGTGTTATATTTAAGCGATAATTTTGTAGCGAAATTAAAAAGAAAGCTGAGCCCAGGTGGAAGCAGCTCCAACGAAGATAGCGGTGCTGCAACTGATACGATGGATGGCTGTCATCCTAATGATATTTGTAAGTGGATTAACATGCCGAACGCTATGTCTGCTGCACAGAGAAGGACGCTGTTAACATATTGTTGGAAGCCCGACGAAAATTACAATTTTTCAAATGATGCGACACATTTGAACCGCAAGTTCAATAGAGTCTGATTGGACATGTATACACCGTGGTTGGCGTATTCCCACAGGCTTTTTGTTTACACTGCGTACTGTTTAAGCCACCAAACAAACCAGGAATTGTTTCTTCTTTTGTTGTGCGCCCTTTCACAAAATTTAAAAATGTATGTAAACGAGTACTGCAAATCTCATGCTTCTTCAAATGTGCATAAAGAGGCTACGCAGTCTGCAAAGCTGTTTTTAGAAGGAGCACCTGTTGATTTTCAGATGCAATGTGGACACGCAAAAACTGTTGCAGAAAACAGAAAATTTTTAAAAGAAATAATTTCCACTGTCATATTTTGTGGAACGCATGACCTTCCTCTTCGGGGAAAGTTGAATGACGAAGGTAATATTAAAACATTTTTTAACTTAATTTATTTGCTACGAAGAGTAGCACATTTCACTATACGCGTGGAAGACTAGCACATTTCACTATTAGCGTGGAAGACTAGCACATTTCATTATTCGCGTCGAAAAGTAGCACATTTCAGATTTTTGCGTGGAATAGTAGCACATTTCATTATTTGTGTGGAAGACTAGTACATTTCAGATTTTTGCGTGGAAGAGTAGCACATTTCAGATTTTCGCGTCGAATAGTAGCACATTTCACTATTCGCGTGGAAACTAAACCATAAAAGCATAATTTATATTGGAAATTCAAGTGCTTATTTTATATTTCTATAATTAGAATTATAAAATTCATGAAATTCAGATGGTATGGTGTTCATTTGCTGGAGATCATCCACTTTTCTTTTTTTTTAAGGCATTTTTCGCCTTTAAGGTTTAGGGAATTCTTATTGTTCTATGGTTAACCATTGAAATTTTGTTTTCAGTATGTTCAGTTTCAATTAAAATAAAGTTTATTTAAAAAACCATGTAAACCCACGTTTAAAATTTGTATAAATCTAAAAAAAATAAACTAATTTTCATTCAAATTTCAAATTTATTTCCTCAGAAGTGTTACACTTTTTATGGGTATGAAGCTTTATAGCCGATTAAATTTTAGTGTGATAATGTGCAAGTTTCAAGAGTCTTAAAACCTTTGATTCTTTTTGTCGCATTTGCTACCATATAACGAATAAACACAATTTATTTTTATATGGAAGAAAGCCGCAACAACGGAAATTTTTAGTCACATGAAACTTGCACATTATTGCAATAAAATTGAAAGGGCTTTAAATCTATATACCCAAAAAATTCTGAGAAAATAATTTTGACATTTGGATGAACATTTTCAGATTTTTTTAGTTTTCTACAAAGTTTTAAATTTGGGTTTATATGGACTTCTTCTGAGAATAAACATTATTTTAATGAAAATTCTTAAAAATAAATAAATAAACATAAGTGGAAAACAATATCACTTTGAAATGAGGTGCTCTTGATATGACTGCATGTACATTAGGGCGGTCCAAAAACAGTAAAGTCGGAATTGTAATGCTCTCACCCCGTAGGATTGTTTTATATTTTTTTATTTTAAAATCAAAAAATATTTAGAGGTCGCTCAAAGCGCTCAAAGTTTTCCATGTATTTTTGAATGGGGAAAAAACAACTTTTCGTAGAAATGGTATAGAATTCTTGAAAATCAATATTTTTCGATCGGAAAACTCTGGTTCTCTTCAGGAGACTTACAATAATAATACCCAATTATTTAGTTAACCATTTTTTAATACTAACGATTTTTTATTTGTCCCCCCATTGCATTTTTGGGGTTTTTTGTGGGTTCTTGGCGGACCTACAAATTATAGTTGCGATGAAAAAATGGTTAAATAAACAATTGGGTATTATTATTGGGAATCCTGCAGATGAAAAGAGTTTTCCGATAGAAAAATATTAGTTTTTTTTGAATTCTATACCATTTCTACCAAAAGTTTTTTTCCCCATATAAAATACGTGGAAAACTTTGGGCGCTTTGAGCGACCTCTAAATATTTTTAGATTTCAAAATAAAAAAATAGGGGTATATTTTTCCGGTATAGAACAATCCTAGGGGTGAGAGCATAAAAATTCCGACTTTACTTTTTCACATGCATTTTTGGACCACCCTAATGTGCATATATGTTTCTCGTATTTATTAATAGATTCCCTGAGGAAGACGCGAATATGCGTCAAAACAAGTAGGAGGAAAATAAACGTTTATTCTATTTGTAATAAAATACCGAAAAGCTCCATACACAACATTAAACTCTTAGCTTAGTCGAGGAGAAATAATTATAACATACATGTATGTTTGGTTTTTGTACGGCTGCTAGTACCACTTTATATGAATTCGCTACTCTTCTACGCGAGAATCTGAAATGTGCTACTCTTCCACGCAAAAATCTGAAATGTGCTACTCTTCCACGCAAATAGTGAAATGTGCTACTTCCACGCAAAAACCTGAAGTGTGCTACTCTTCCACGCAAAATTCTGAAATGTGCTACTCTTCCACGCGAATAGTGAAATAAGCTAGTCTTCCACGCTACTTTTCGACGAGAATAATGAAATGTGCTAGTCTTCGACGCGAATAGTGAAACGTGCTAGTCTTCTACGGTAATTTGAGATGTGCTACTCTTCGTTGTGAGCGCCGATATTGGTTAAAGTATTCTACATGATTTAATTAAGTTAAAAATATCTGCTGGCGACGAGGTATTAAAGAATTACATTGAAGAAGGAAAACAAAATGCTACTTATCTGTCACCACGGATTCAAAACGATATATACGAAATATATTACAAGAACAGATTTGTAAAGATGTTAAAAAAGCTTCTGCATACAGTATTTCAGCAGATGAGATTGCGGATATGGCCGGAATCGAACAGTTATCTATTGGTATCAGATTTTTCGACACAAATTTGCAAATAATTCGGGAAGAGTTTGTTGAATTTGTGCAATTACCATCGATGGATGCAGACACAATAGGAGCAAATATCAATGGTTTTGTTACACAGTTAGATGTGGATCCCGCAAAATGTGTAGGACTAGGTTTTGATGGGTGAGCAACGAAAGGTGGTGTACAAAAAATTGTAAAACAAACATATACAAAAAGTTTATATTTTCATTGCGCCAGTCATAGACTGAATTTGGTGGTCAATGACCTGAATTCAGTCCCCGAAATACGACTATCAAATATAAAATACATTTTTTCAAAGAGTCAGTTACTCGCAGAAAATACGGTCCTAATGTAACTACATTCATTTTGTGAGACTCGTTGGACAGAAAAGTGTCCAAAGTATTAGCGATTTCAAAAAGTGTGAAATAGTTGAAGAAATAGAAAAGTTGAGTGTGGAGGGAAATGGTGCCACAAGGAAACTTGCATTCCAGTTACATAGTGCAGCTGGTAGAAGCGTTTTTATAATTTGTATGAGCATAGTTGCAGGATATTATGGTATTCTTCAACCAGTTGTGAATGCTATGCAATCCATAAATAACCACATTATTAAATGCAGAGAGCATATAAGTAAAATTTTGCACACAAATGAAAAGCACAGATCAAAACCTGACGTTGTATTTGAAGAAATTGAATGTAAAGAATTAGCTCGTAATGCTTCGTACGATATTTGCGTGCCTCGAGTTGCAGAAAAGCAAACAAGTAAAATGAATCCTCCTTTTACAACGCCATCAGAGTACCTTCGACGAGCCATTTTCCTACCTTATCTTGACTCTCTAATATCTTCAATTAAGCAAAGATTTACAGAGGAAAACAATGCAGCTTTTAATTAAGCAACTCTCTCTCTCTCTCAAAGTTGAAATCGAGAATGCAACTTCTCTTTATAATTTAGAAGGTATTGAACATGAGCTGCAGCTTTGGTTTAATTGTTGGAAAGAACCGAACAAAGACCCAACAGATTTGGTTCTGGCCTACAACGAGTTGGACTTCTTTCCAAAAATAAGGCAAGCGACTGACATTCTACTTGCAATGCCATGCACAACAGCAACAGTAGAGAGATCCTTTAATACTCTAAGAAGAGTTAAAACATGGTTGAGGACTACAATGAAGGAAAACCATTCAGAGTAAGAAAGATGTGAAAAGCTGCTAACTTAATTTTATTTAAAAATTAATATTTTTATAGGTTTGTGTATGTTAAGTGCGCGTAGGAAGCTAGTAAAGGAGAAACAAAGGGAGCTGGAGGAAGATATCTTAAATGCATTTGCAGCAAATCCAAGAAGACTAGCATTGTGAAATAAAGTTCGTATTAGTTCGCCCCTTTCCGATTAGCTGCGTACGCCCTTTCATGCTCACATATGCAAACAAAAAAAGCATCAGCTCCTTACGCTTTTTTGAATTTTGAAGAAAGCGCCTATTATATGGTAGGTATTAATTTTTAAATAGGTGGCAGCCCCATTAAAAAAAATAAAAGCTTATGCGGAGACCATATTCTTTCACTTGATACCTCATATTTTAGTCCAATGAAAAGTGGCAACCCTACTCAAAAAATAATAAATTATTGAACATCTGGAGGGCAAGCCTTTTCACTTCACATTTTACCTTTTTGTATTCATACCATGTTCGAATGAAATAGTAATTTTTAAATAGGTGGCAACCCAACTCAAAAAGTAATACATTATTGAACATCTAAGGGCCGAGCCATTTTATTTGACACCTCATTTATGGTAATCCTACGAAAAGTGCGGGTCTTATAATTTTTTATATAGGTGGTAACCCTATAGGAACTCAAAAGTACTAAAGATAAAATTCCCATCGATACAAATTATACATAAAAAATTTCGTCTAAATCCGTTCAGCGGCGTGGTAAAAATATCTCAGCTTTCCTTTATACTAAGTATAGAAAATAGTAAGTTTGAATAGGTGGCAACCCTACTTAAAAAATAAAAAAGTTTTTGTACATGCGAAGGCCATGCACCTTCATTTGGTATCTCATTTTGTAATCCAACGAACGGCGAACATCTTTTAACTTTTTAATAGGTGGCAACCCTACTCAGAAAAATAATACATTATTGCATGTAGAGGCAAAGTCTTTTCGTTTGACAGTGACGGTACAGAACTGATGCCTACGCAGGTGGCAACCCTATTAAAAGGAAAATACTAGTGCTTTTCTAGAGGCCAATCCCTTTCATTTGACCTATTAATATTCTAAGTAAAAAAAGATCCCTCTCCTGTCGACACAGAGTTTATTAGAGAAAATCCGTTCAGTAGTTTTCGAGATTACCGTGTTCAAAGAATCTCGACTCTCCTTTATACTATGTATAGATTTACAGATGGATAAAAGTTTCAGTTTTGAAAGCCCCACGCCCCCCTTTCCATTAGCCCCAAAATCTCTATACCAATTTCCAGGACACTACTAGAAATATTTCCAGAGATATATTTCCAGAGATATATATGGGTGATGCCACTCTCTCTTAATATATCGAGAGTCTGCAGTAGGTGTCCAAAATTCGGTACAGCCGTTCTTACCCCTCTTATCACCTCTTATAAAAATAAGGAGCTTCTCTTTGTATAATTAGTGTCGGGCATAGGGCAACACCGATTTTGATGCGGCAAATGTTAAAACTGTTTTTGATAGACTCTTTGTGCTGATTACGAATCCGTAAGTACAAAGTTTCCATCGGGTCCAGATTTTGAGAAAAACGTGGTGAAAGTGTAGAAAATCTCGTTTTTTGCAATATTTGAGAAGCTTTAGCAAGGAAACAAAAGGTGGTAGAACCTTCAGCTTAAGCTTAAATTAAAGCTAGAACTACAGACTACTATCCCTGAAAATACTATTCCTACACCTTGCCGTGATGGTCACCTATACTCATTTACTTTTTATCGCCCAACAATAAAAAAATACTGGAAAATTATGCAATTGAAAAAAGTGCAAAAACCACTGTTAGCTGTTCAACAAATGACTATAGGTGACCTTATGGTCAAGGTGCAGGAATCAGGGATTGAAGTCAGAAGTTCAAGCCTTAATTTAAGCCTAAGTGGAAGGTTATAGCATCTTTTGCTTAATTCTCAAACTTCCCAAAATCAGTTTTTCCTGTTCAACAAATGAATAGGTGACGATCAAGCAAAGGTGCAGGAATTTGCAAAGGTAGTAGTCGAGATTTTTTGCTTTAATCTAAGCCTTAGTGGGAAGTTAAATACCTTTCGAACTCTAAAACAATGACTCAATTCTATTTTACGCATATCTATAATACGGGTATCGAATTTCAAGCAAATCGGACTATAAATAAGATTTTTTGGAATAGATCGGTCCTTGGTTCACCTATCAGATAAAAGTATCCTATATGTTAATTCTGGCAATAAGCTACCAACATGCCAAATTTTAAGCAAGTCGCACCATAAATAAGATTTTTTCAATTAGATCGGTATCTGGTCCACCTATTAGAAAAAATATCCTATATGTCAGGGTTGGGCACAATGCACTAAAAAATGAATGCAATACGCTTTTCACTACCACTGTGATAGTTAAAATGCAGAATCCATTATCACTGAAAATTTTAGTGATAGTGAAAAAAATGCACTATCACTGAACATTTAGTGATAGTTAAAAACAAATTGCACTATCACTAAACCCATAGTGACAGTGAAAAACAATTTTCACTACCACTTGATATTTAGTGGTAGTGAAAACCTTTATTGATAATTAAAATTTTTCAGTAAAATGACATTGCTTTTGGCTGTAAACAAGCTTTATTTTTATGACATAGTTCTTCTTGAAGAATAAAGTAAGACTATATTAGCTGAAGCAGTGAAAAGAAATACACCCCTCTTTTGCAACTCTTTCGTATTCGGATTTTGCTACGAATCGTAGAAATAGTATGCTGCAATCCGAATCGTATCTTCGAAATTTCGAAATTTCTAACAATGGCATGCCTAAAAACGAACGAGTAAGCTTTTTTTGCGTAATTTTGTACGAAAACCATTCTGTGTCGGAGGCGAGATAAAAGATGTAAAGCGATGTGTGTTTGCAGGAAATACTAGTGGTAAACAAATAAATTTGCTTTTCACATATACGTATATTTTTATCCACTGCTTTATGTAAACTGGTACAAAAGAATCTTTGTTATCAAGAAACTTGGGTCCGGTTTAGTTATTTGTACAATGATTTGCGGTTGTTGTGTCCAAACGCATAACCCGAATCCAAACACTTTAACATCACGTGTAACCAAAGGATTAAAATTAAATTTAAAATAAATGTTTCAAATTTTCGACCACTAGTTTATTAATAAATCCGGTTTGCACTATGCACTTTTTTGCAAAATTTCGATGTGGGTTCTGCGCAAAAATACTGTGGATGGCGTAGCCGGAGTGATATGCACAAGAAGTGTTGTATACCTTTGACATGCGGAAGCCCCGCTTCTCCGGCAGCACAGAAAGGAGAATTCTACTTAGTAAGCGCGGCCAAAGGCAGAAGCAAGTGCAACTGGTGGTGGACCTAACAAAGTGCATGCTTTCAATGGCTTGGAAGAAGCTGTTGTTGATTGCATTAACTGGTTTGAGAACCAGTTCTTCAGGCATAGGAGGAGTTCTGACTTGTGGTTCAACAATTCAACCATAAGCTGACATAGATGCGCCCATGGTTACTATACCCGACAGCTCCGCATATCTTTGTGAAATCATTCCCATAGCGCGCTCTTACTCCACTGCTACAATTGCAAATGCAATAGAATCCCTCGTTTCCTTAAAAATATGTTAAGTCAACAATTTTTCTATAAATAAGCACTTCATGGGTGTTTTATTAATTCCTTTCCACTTTGTTTTCCTTCATTAAGCTATCTTCGAAAAACAACTGATAGCTGGCAATGCTGCACATGTTTCCGCAAGGGGTGCAGCATATGGATTTTTATTACGAATTACGAAAATTCGACTTCTAGAATAAGGGGGAATATATTCAAAATAAACAATATTCTTTAGAAGAGACATAATTCATTTTTTATTTGCCTTTTTTAGTACCAACATTTCAAAGTTATGGTCAGAAAGATTTTGCCTTGTCGATCGATTGACAATCCCAGCAAAGGAAAAAAGTTTTTCCACTGGCGCAGATGAAGGAAGAGGTGTATTATATTTTACAAACATTTTTTTTACAGTAGGAAAGCGATGCAAAGCTTCAATGCTCCTATCCTCGTCATTCAGGTACAAAACGACTTCAGTTGTTATAGCTCCGCCATGGCAACATGTATACCGATTTTCATCTAAAAAAGCAAATTATTTACAAAACTTTTGCAGGTTGGTTTCTTTTAATCAAATACCTGTAGACTCCTCATCGAATTCGAGAAATGATGTATTAGCACTTATGGAAGGCTGTAAATTATTATCTTCCCCTTCCGGTTGTCTTTTAAACTTCATCGCATATTCTTTAAATTTATCCCGAACATCTTCTAGAGTGTGGGATTCAGCACTTTCCAGCAAAGTTTTGCAAAATTTTAGTTTGATATCAGGAATGAGAATTGCTGCAATAACTGCATCCCAAGAGTCAGAGTGCAAACTAAAATATTTTTAAAACCTTTGCATTAGCTTTGATTGCATTTGAATATTAGTTTCCGTCAAATATTTAAGTTTTCGGAAGCTAAACGTCGCATTTTTATTTTGATGGACAGTAAAGTTGGAATAAAGTAACCAAAGAACATATTTTGTTCTCTTTGAAGGAAGTCGATGGCTTCTGCGATAGGTTGCATTACTTTTGCATATTCTTCCAAATACTCAATTTCTTCCTCATTGAAAGTAGAAATTTCCAGCTTATAGCATAGTTCACCTAATCTGTTTTTGACTTCTATTAACTTCTGAACCGAATCATACAATGAGTTCCATCTTGTAACGCAAGGCGGTACTGATCCAAAAACAGTGCTCACTTAAATATTACATTTCAATAACTCCATTGCAGTAGCGTAAACTTAATTGTACTAACACTTACGTATAATACTCCCGCAGAACTACCCAATTTACCACGGAGCGAGGACGTGTTAGAATCGACGTCGTTACGAACAAATTTTTTAATGAGTCGGAAACGACGTCGCACAGTGCTTCCCTTCCATATAAATTGTGGGCAAAAATAGAATTATGGACGGATTTAAACAAAAATTCACTTCTTAGTAAAATTAAGGACGCTAAACTCAAATATGCAATTTGTTTTTGGATAGCTTTTCCACTTTCACTGTAAATGCAGTTTGAAGTTGAAAATTTGGGTTCTTGTGGCTTTTACATAGGTATGTACATATAGTTCGTTTTATTTTCAAAAGTGAGGTGTCAAATGACAGGGCTTGGCCTGTGGATGTGCAATAAAGATTTTTGTTTTTGAAAAAGGTTGCCACCAGTTACAAATTTTATTAAAATTATTTAATAAGCCAAATGAATTGGATATTACAATATGGGTATCAATTGAACTAGTTTTGAAAATATTTTTCTTCTAAACGGCACGTAAAAGGGCTACCACATGTTTTAAAAATTAAATTCACTTTAATTAAGGGAATAAAGTAACTGAAGTATGTATAACAATATGAGTATCAGAAAAATGAAAAATTTCGACATATTTAGAAAGAAATAAGTGAAGAGTAAAAATATTCCTGAGTTAATTTAAGAGTCCAGTAATTTAAAAGGAATGTAATCAGGACAAATCACTGATTGACAATGTATGTATTTATATAAAATAACAAATAGGATGGCGTAATCCTATGGTTTGACGTAATTATTATTTTAATTTAACTAAATTCGACTTTACAAACAGGTGGCAACCCTATTCGTAATATTTTTAAGCTAAAATCTTCTTAAACCTCTTTCGTCTGACCCCCTTATGGTGATACCTATCTTTTTAAACTACCTCATTCCTTTACTTCAAGTTGAATTTGATCTTTTAAACAGGTGACAACTCGCTGCATGTAGTTAATACACACTTCGATTGATACCCATCTCCTAACAATTCATTTAACTTATAAAAGAAATTTAATAAAATTTTTTAATAATCTAATTTTTGAACAGGTGGCAACTCTTTAAAAGAAAATAAACCTTCTATTGTCTACAGGTCAAGCTTTTTAATCTGACACTGCATTTTTGAAAATGAAACGAATCGTGCAGATCTCAAGGCACAGACAAAAAATGAAGAAATTATTTTATGCATTAGCGAAAAACGCGTTACTTCAGAAAGTGCAAAAAATTAGCAGGTTTTTATTTTTTCTTTTGAAAGCTAAAAACCCGTACTATTTAATAAAATAATAAAAAATAACCTATTTTTACATATATTTTTTATTCATTCCAATAAAATTTAGCATTTGTTGAAATTTTGTTTAAAAAAATTGTTGTTTTGGAATACCGCAGGGACACCCTGTGTTTAATTTTATTCCAAAATTTTAATTCCTGTAATTCTCTACTATCTATATGGAAACAAGAAGCGTCAAACCAACATTTTATTTCAAAGAATATATTTTTGACATGGCTATGCTCTTATTAAAATCCTTAGTATAAAATTTGTCGACTTTAACGGCTTCCTGGCGGCATATAATTAATTTTTTAGGGAAATGTCTGTTTAATTCTTTTTAGTGGATAAATTGTCTTTACAAAAAAACCAAACAAGTTCACATTGCAGATAACGAATTTTTCGATTTTTGCCCACTTAGACAAATTGGGTAGTTTACGTATATACTCACATATGCATGCTTACATATCGTCGGCTTAGAGTAACACGCTGCTAAGTACAATTTTTAAAATATTAAAGAAGAGATAAAAACAATTTGGTAATTTACAAGGTGTCATAACTGCCATATTAGGCCCATTCTTTTGCAATCGAGCTACAAAAGAACACTCGCTTAAATAACGAAATACACGCAAAGCAACAACACAAACTCGGCTATTTATCCGAGTTCAGCCAGGTCGGTTAAAAAATACGCTACCTGAAGAGTAGTGTTGTTAAGTGAAAAAACTGCTCTATTGTGAATTATTACTGGGAAATTGGAGAGGGAATTTTTTGTTTTCGTACATACATGATTTATTTTTTAAATAAGTATATATATTACGCAAATACCTCGCATAATAACTAATCTCTATTGTTTTTTGTGTCTAAATCCCGTTAAACTAATCTCATGTTTCTTGCCAGCTACCAGCAGGGTTGCTTAAGTAGCTAAAAGGAAATTTTATCCGAGTTGAGCGTTCTTTTTTCGCTCGTTTACAAAAAATACAGCAATTGTCATAGTCATAAATCTCTAGACATTTTCAATTGTGTTGTGATTGCTAAGAAAATGTATATCAATATGACCTCATAACTTTGTAGGACACTTGCTAAAAATTAGACTTGGTAGCTTTTCATTATAAGCCAGTGAAGTTGCACATGGTACATACATATGTGCAACTTCACTGCTAAGATAAGCGCTCATTAAAATGTCCCCACTTTGTTTTATCACTCTTTCGCATAAATGTACTTGAAAATGAAAATTCATACCAACATACATATGTACATAACATTTTCCTAAACTAATATTCAATATTCTTACATTGTTTGCAACCATCTCTTTTAATCACTATCCTTATTTATGTAGAATAGCGAACATACCTACAAGTACATGCACCTACCTATTAGTACATGCATAGCATAAGTTAATATTGAACCGCATTGCTTCTACCCTTTCAATTAGCAACAACGACATGTATTAATACTAAGGGCCGTTTTCTGAAGTAACTTTTAACTTTAAAGCTCACTTTATATTTAAAGGTTGGATTAAAAATAAAGCTATGTCTAAAGTTGAGCATTTCTATTATCGGTTTTTGACGTATGTATGTTTCTTGGTTGTAAACCAATTTAAAACCGATAATAAAATTCTTTATTTTAGACATAATTATAAATTTTAATGCAACCTTTAAATATAAAGTGAGGTTTAAAGTGACAGGTTACTTGAGAAAACGGCCCTAAGAGTAACAGCGTTACACTTTTGTGCTTTTTTGGAGTTTTTATTACTTTAAACTTGGGTACAAATAACGTAACTTTGGATTGGCGTTTTCCATTTACACATGTAAATTGGCTATCTTCGCTTGGCTAGTTTCACTAAAAGTTTAGTGATAGTGAGTCTTTTCTAACTATCACTAAAGATTTAGTGATAATGCAATTTGTTTTTCACTATCACTAAATTTCCAGTGATAATGAATTCTGCATTTTAACTATCACTGAATAAACAGTGATAGTGCAATTCAGTGGTAGTGCAAAAATGCCCAACCCTGCTATATGTTAACCCAGACAATAAGCTACCTACGTGCCGAATTTCAAGCAAGTCGCGCCATAAATAAGATTTTTCCAATAGATGTGTATCTGGTCCACCTATCAGAAAAAATATCCTATATGACAATAAGCTACCTACGTACCAATGCATTTTTTAGCGTAGCTCGACCCCTGCGCCACGTATCGCAAAAATGAAGACTTTGTGCACTCCTACTTCTAAACACCTTTCCAAAAAAGCAGCAACCATTCGAATCGGTTATGAAACATAGGAGAAAATTGTTCCCAATAGATTCAATGAATTTCACAATTATCCGAAATTTTCCAAGCTTCACAACGAATTTTCCACCTTTACATCGTTCAAAATCATCAAATCATGCGATAAAATGCAAAGTTTCGTCGAAAAAAACTCAAATTTTTCGCGTTCTTTCGCATTTTTCCGAGTTTTCCACTTAGAATTTTCTATTTTTCCATTCGAAAGACGTTCCTAAGGAATTGCACAAAAAATTTCGTTCGTAAAACCTTCTCCTGGCAACTACGAACAACTAAAAAAAATTATATATACATATAGGTTCATTGGAAGCCGGACCAATACCCTAAATCAGCTACGTCCAACTCATAAGCACACTTACGTAATCACATTTTGCGCATGAGTTGAAAGCTAATCGATACACCAAAAAAAATCTGCAAATGTAACAAAGAGCTTTATTTTTACTAAGTTAACGTAATTATGCAATGAAAACTTAAGTAAAAATCTAATATATAAAAATCTCGTGTCACGGTGTTCGGTCGAAATCCTCCGAAACGGCTTGACCGATCTTTATGAAATTTTTTGTGTATATTTGTAGGTATGGGAATCGGATGTAAAGTATATTTCGTACCGCTAGGTGTAGGGGGCGTGGGACCTCCCATAAAAACCGAATATTTCATATTGCATATCTCTGGAAGTATTCATGGTAGAGTACTCGAACATGGTATGGAGATACATGAAAACAGTCGCATACTCAAGGGAAAAAATTGTGGTTATTGGAAAAGAGGGCGTGGCACCTCCCAAATAAACCGAATTTTCCATCTGCATATCTCTGGAAGTGTTCATTTCTAATCAGGCTTGTCGAAACATTTCCCTTCTATATTAAATACGATCGGTTGAAGGAAGGACAATACCATCACAAATGTTTAAATGCATTTATTAAAAATTTATAAACCACATTAGTAGTAGTAGTAGTATTAAACTTAAGTAGTAAGTAAAAAACGAAAGTGCGTTCTGCTTAAAAGTAAAAATATTAGTTCACTTTGTCTTACTTGTCTAAACTTAAGCATATTGATTTTTAAGTAAATTCAGTTCATTTTAAGCTTATATGTATATGAAGTACTTCAAAAGTTTTTGTCGTACTTAACTTAAATAAGATATACATGAAGTTATTACAATACCGGCAACTATTTTTTAAATATTTTATTTTTCCCTAATTTTTTATTAAAATATGGTTAATTCTACACCAAAAACCCCAAAAATCAGAGGTCCAAATCGTATGCAAAATTAAAGAAAACTCTGCGAATTTACATCCAAGTATTGCAATTTACACTANATGAAGTACTTCAAAAGTTTTTGTCGTACTTAACTTAAATAAGATATACATGAAGTTATTACAATACCGGCAACTATTTTTTAAATATTTTATTTTTCCCTAATTTTTTATTAAAATATGGTTAATTCTACACCAAAAACCCCAAAAATCAGAGGTCCAAATCGTATGCAAAATTAAAGAAAACTCTGCGAATTTACATCCAAGTATTGCAATTTACACTATTTAGAAAAAAGTTAAGTACTCAGTTATTAGCCCATTAAATTTTAGTATAACAAAGTGCAAGTTTGAGGTAGCTAGGACTTACCATTGATATTTAGCAATTTTTTTTTGTTGTTTGGTAAGTCCTAGCTTCCTCACACTTGCACTTCATTTTACTAAAATTGAATGGGCTAAAAAATTTTTCTAGAGAGCGTAAATAGAAAGTGAATTATTTAAATGAAATTTTGCAGAATTTTCTTAAATTTTGCTCAAGGTTTGGAGCTCTGATTTTGGGGGATTTTGTTGTAGAATTGGCCATATTTTTATAAAAAATTATCGAAAACTAAAATATTAAAAAAATAGTTGCCCGTATTGTAAAAAATTCGTTGTACCTAAATTTTATTGGCTGACTGTACTAAGGTAGCTAATTTGTAATTAATTTGTCTTTTCTTAAAAAAAAGGTAGCTCTGGTGGCTTGCATTTTTAAACAAATTTAGTGAGTGATAATTATTTTGACGCTTTTTTTTAAATGCCTCTTTTTCTGCAACTGCAT